>NC_039501.1:2638093-2737561 GCF_003590095.1 Trichoplusia ni
TTACATTTCTTAGAAGTAAATAATTAATCTAAATAGTTAATCAAAGTAAACAAATGAGAGTAAACCCTGACTCCTAAACTAGGTAATCCTGTGACTTAGGAGTCAGTGTTCTGCTGTCGCTAAGATACCAAAAACCTTCCTTATAGTGTGTTCTTATAATATGCAATTAATAGTCTACGATCAACAGGTTTCAATACTAGAATTTAAATTTTAAATTTTAAAACATGAAAGAGAAAAAGCTATTAAATTTTAAAAATAAAAGAAATTAGAAATTGTTTATGTGGGGATGGTATGTATGAAAGTAAGTGAGTAAATGTATGTGGGGTGTGTGAATGTGTGTGTGTGAGTGTGTGAGCGTGTCTGTAAGTGTAATGCGCGGACGTGATAATCTTGGTCAAGAGAAAGGTGCTTTATTGTTGTAATTGTGTAGCTAAACAAATCGAAAAGCAACAGTACGGTAAGTATGTCCACCTACTGAGGACGGTGAATCAATTCCTCTGTTTGGGCGTAGTTCAGTTCTTGTAGCCAATCTTGTACTTTAATCTTCACCTCATGATAATTAAGGTCATTTATTTGGAGAATTTTGCAAATTCGTTTATATATAAAAGAACTGATAGTGTAAAACTGGCGTCCAGCGAATGCGGTTCTGTGGCTTATTACTGGACACATAACTTTCCCTTTGCGTCCGCTTGATGTTGGTGGGGAATTTGTCTATGTTTTCTGAGAATGGTTCGAAGCACAAAGAGCTGTCTCACTGTGAGTAATTTACAGTCAACATATAACTGTGAGGTGGGAAATCTGTACGGTCTACCAAGCATTACTTTAAGCACAGCTCTTTGTGCTCGTTCCAACTCAATAAACTTAGTCTTGGCGGCCCCTCCCCACACCGGGATGCAATAAGTGATAACGGACTGACATAGTGATAGATAAACCATTTTTAGAATTTTAGTATCAGCACAATATCTAAGAGTTTTAAAAATATAAATAAGTTTCCTAGCTTTCGAGATAGTATTGTCTATTTGATTGTACCATTTCAGTCCGTCATCAATCACTACACCCAGGTACTTTGTGTGGGTGACACGGGTAAGAGACACGCAAGAACACGAACTGGGATCGGGACATGTGTGTGCCGTAATCTTAAATGCGGTTGGTGGCTTTGTTCTGGAGCTCAAGGAGAATGGGATATAATTAGTTTTAGTCAAGTTAAGGGTTAATAGGTTAAGTTGCAACCATTTCACTACTGTTTTTAAAGATTGTTCCGCATTGGTCTTCACTTCGCTCCAAGTGTTACCGTAGACCACGATCGCAGTATCGTCAGCGTAAGTGAAGATTCTCGATTTATGTAGGGGCAGCGTGCAAAGGTCATTTATATAAATCTGAAACAATGTAGGTCCAATCACGCTGCCTTGCGGAACTCCGTATGTAACAGTTTCCTCATCACTTATGTGTGTATTGATCTTCACAGCTAGTTTTCTATTCTGAAGATAACTTTTAAAAAGTTCCAGTGGTTTGCCACGAATTCCTATAGACTCCAATTTAAGGAGAAGGGTGGGAACAGAGACTGTGTCAAACGCTTTCGTTAAATCTAGGAAGATACAAGCGCATTTTTGTTGTTCGTCGAGTTTGGTAGCAACAAACTGAGTTAGGTCAATAACTGCGTCTTCACAAGAAACTCCTTTTTTGAATCCATATTGGTTTGTTGCTATAATATTGAATTTGTTAAGGTAATTTACTAATTGGCTATTTATTAACTTTTCCATGACTTTAGATATTGCCGAGAGGACTGAAATGGGTCTATAATTGTTGACACAGTCTCTGGTCCCGCTCTTGTGTATGGGATAAACTAAAGCCTTCTTAAAAGGTTCTGGGAATATTCCTTTTGCTATGGAGATGTTGATAATATGTGTAATTATTGGTACAAGAGCATTCCGACAAATTTTCAACAGGGTGGATGATATTCCATCCCAGCCAGTGGCACTATCCTGTCTTAAGTTCATGATAGTGGATTCCACCTCGGAGTCATCTACATCAAGAATTACAAAGGAGTTGGTGAAAGTATTTGAGATGGTAAACGGGTGTGAGGTAGTAGGGATATTAGAAGCTAGATCAGCCCCAATCGTGGCAAAGAAGTGACATATGCTGTTAATTGCTAAATGAGGGTTAGATTTGGTATTCAATAGTTCGGTAGGCGGTGAACTTATCTTTTTGGTATTGGTGATGTCTTTTATTTTATTCCATAATGTTTTAGGGTTGTGTTTGGCTTTTTCCAACTCAGATTTCTCATATAATGTTTTTAGTTTCCTTAGAAGGCTATTGCAGTAATTACGGTATCGTTTGTAAGTAATTTGGACAGTTTGGTTATCTGGTGATTTTCGAGCTTTTTTGTGAAGTCTATCGCGGTGTCGAATACACCTTAGTAGACCGGGTGTAATCCATGGTTTTATGTTTCGCTCTTTTTTAGGGACATTAATCATTTTAGTGTGTGTGTTAAGAACCGTTTTTATTGTGTTTATCAAGGTGATAGAGGCCAGGTTAGGGTCGTCTGTATTTATGATTCGAGAAAAATCTAGAGATTCTATGTCTGTTTTAACATTAGCGTAGTCTATTTTAGGAATTTTGAATAGCGGGACTGTCTGTTTTAGAGGTTTTGTGTCCTCTATTTCTACAAGCAACGGGAGATGATCAGTAATGTGGGATTCTAGAACCAGTACAGTTGTGGTTTTGTTCGTTTTTAAGATAACGTGGTCAATACAGGAATTTATTCTGGTTGGTAAATAATGTGCTGGTAGTAAGCCATGGGTAGCGTTAAGGGTTAAATAATTGCTTGAGCGTTCATCTACTCTTATATTAGAAGGTTTTATATCAATATTGACATCACCTATAAGACATATATTTGTGTATTTACTAAATGAGGTTAATATGTTATCCAAACTACTTAGAAAATTTTCAAATCCTTCTTTTGTTTTGTATGACGGAGATCGATAAAGTGAAATTATTGCTAATTTATTATTTATTTCACAAGTGAGACAATTCCCATTTTTAAATTCTGGTTCATTAATAGTGTACTTTATCTGATTTTTTATGTAAATAACTATGCCGTCATTTTGATTACTTGTTTGTTTCGAATAATAGGAACTGTACCCATCTAGTATGGGTAAGTTTACTATTTTACTCAGCCAACATTCCGTTAGTATAAGGACGTCACAACTGACTTTGATCAATGGTAATAATGTTAATAATTCGTCAAAATTTCTTTTAATGCTGCGAATATTTATATGAAGTATAGTAATAGATCCGTTCAAACCGGTAACATATTTATTACAGTCTTCTGGAATACATAAATAAGCCTTCGCGATTTCAATTTCATCTAAGTCATTGCTTATATTTTCAACTAGATTAGCCATTTATAAAATAAATAAAACCCCAATATTTGTTATGCAATATGGAATAAAATAAGATAATCTCCACGAACAGTTGTATTTTTATAATATTGATTGTTAATACGATGATGAATGTTAGTGTAAGGTTGCTTGTTCGATAAGAAAGTGTGGATGTGTGTGTGTTTTGAATATATGTTTGTGTTAGTTTGTTGCTGAGGAATGTGTTGATAATAGTCTGTAGTGATACAATATAGAAAGATATATCAAGCAATACAAATTCAAAAATCACGTGCATGTAACAAAATATACGTGGGAAATACTTATTATATAGCTTTACCGACTTGCATAGTAAAGCTATATAATAAGTATTTCCCACGTATATTTTGTTACATGCACGTGATTTTTGAATTTGTATTGCTTAACACCTATCCAAGGAGTTCAAAGGATTAGAGACAGTCAGAGTCGCGCAGAGCATACGCCAGCGATCCCGTGTCTTAAGCAGTAGAAGAAGATGAAGCCGGATTTAGACGGTGAATGTCCGACATATTCCCTACGCTGTGCTGCCGTTGAAGTCAGCGTTTCCCGAAGAAGACCTGAAGACCACCCGCTCTGGGTTTGTGCGTGTTTCCACCCTCTCCAACGCTCACATTGATGTTGCCCACCTTCTGCCTATCGAGGCAATACCATATGAAAGCTCATCTGGAGGCGATGAATAAATGTAGAATAATATAATAATTATAATCTACATATAAATGAAGCATGAATAAAATAAACGAAAAAAGAACAAATTAATTACAAAAATGTCTTCACATTAAAGCTTTGTTTTTTCTTTTTCTTTAATACTTAACGTTTTACAATATTTCAAAAAGGAATTCATTTCAAACTAAATTAAAGACAAAACAAATTATAAAATATATTTAAAGAATCATCAAACTTTATAGAGAGTTTAGCGAATCTATCGTTAAAATTAATTCCACAGATGTGCTCAATATTTAAGAATTTCGATTCAGTCTGTCATTGTACCGACCTTCCACGAAGGTCACATGAGGCATTCAAGACGTAACATTCACCAGATTGAGCCAAGTTCAATAGTTTGATCTAAAAAGTTATAAGTGTTCGACATTTTGCTACTTAGATATCGGAGTTTAAAAGTTTTTGAATGTATTTGTTAGTGACAGGCTTTTGCTTCGCGTGGATGCTGTTTATGTGGCAATTGTATATGTTTTGTATACAATATACGTATAATATATGATGTTATGCCAAAACGCACAACACGCACGTGTTATACGGCTTTTCGAAAGGGGTCCTTGTGATGGGGCAAAAATGTTTTATTGTTGGAGCTAGGTATGAAGAGGGTGGCCTTTACCTACATGTCGATAAAAAAAATCCTTAGAAAAAACCACAACCTAAATTTATTTTTAAAGTAATTTATTTTTTGCCTTTAATGTTAAAGCGAAAACAGAAATACATCAATGCGAGAATTTAAACGTTCAACACAGCCTATAACCTAGTCATAGATGACCAAAACAAACATGAAAATTTTAATAAAATTGCATCGTTTTTATCTTTAGCTTACGAAAGCCTAAAAACAACGTTATTTTCCGAATCTCTTTAAGTAACATCTACACCACAACGTCATCAACAGCCCGTGGACCTCAATCATTATACAAACTAACTAGCTGTTGCCCGCGACTTCGTCCCCGTGGGTAGAAGATATAAGTTATGATTTATACCTGCCCTGTTTTTTCACATTTTCCATTATGTCTTCGCTCCTATTAGTCGCAGCGTGATGGTTTATAGCCTAAAGCCTTCCTCGATAAATGGCCTATTCAACACAAAAAGAATATTTCAATTTGGACCAGTAGTTCCTGAGATTAGCGCGAACAAACAAACAAACTCTTCAGCTTTATATATTAGTATAGAGTATAGAAGTATAGATAATACATCTTTCAACAATCAATTATAATCAAAACCACAAAATCATTATCTAAATCCAGCCCACTCTCAAAGTAACCACTAATGAATCATTTATATGAAAACTAAACTAACACAACTAGTGACTGTATTAAATTCAAAACTAAAACAGCGTAACAAGGTATCCAACTAGTACAAAATCAGTGACATTTACGCCTAAACCAACATTCATTTTATAATAATATTAGACGTTGCTAAGCAAATATGAACAAGGTAAGTTTGAAGGTTTAACAAAACCCCCCCAGGAGTCAATGGAAAGGTAATTGAAAAGGTCAACTTGAAACGACTAATGAAATAGAGCATTTTGGGAATAATTCTAAAAGATGATTTCAAATATGTTTGCTTGAGAATAAATTTATGGGTTAGATATAATGGAAAGTGTTAAAAAGGTACCCGTTCCTTCGAGGGAAGGAACGCATGGTGTCAGACTATTACTGACTAAACCTAACCGCCGCGTAACGTCCGTTGCTTTTAGCGGAAGACCCCCTGTATCCCCGTTCACGTTTTTATAAAGGATCGGGTTCGTGGGATACAGTGGGCTAAATAAGGTATTGTATAGGTACTAAAGGCCCATTTAGATGATACGAGAAATATAGTGCAAGCTGTAATACATTGCTGGCGATCATACATCACGTTTGAAACTCGACGGTATTCCTCGCATCGTTTAAATGGGCCCTAATACAGCTGTGATTACATTACACATTTCGTATCATCGGTACAAAACGACTACAAAACTGTTTGTCAGCATGTCAGACATGTTCAACAATAAAAACGTGCTGAGTATGGTAATTAAAAATTGAAATGTGAATGAATAGGGTTGTCTTAAGTCAATCAGTTATACAAATAAGTTCTAAATACTAACAACCTTGCCCTGTTACCACCCGGTGAAGGGTGGGCGAAACTGGGTACTGTCCAATGTAATCTGACCTTCAAAAAGTGCTACTTAGTACCCTAATTTACATAAATGACTTTTGATTTTGATTTGGCCTCAATAGTACGCTGTATTCATGACTAAAGTTACGAGGTTCAAAAATGAACTTGTTATGGAAACGGACCGGCAAGATAATTCATAGTGAAAGAAAGAAATACAAAAGAAATAGGTGTAGACATAAAGACTTTTATTGAACCTAATAGAAAGAAACTTGCATACCAACAAACAGACAGACTATAAAAAAAAAACCTGAAAATATTCACTTCTTTTTTTATCACTTATGCAATACGGAAGTATTGTTCAATATTTTTCACCAAATATAATCTTAAAAGGCTTTGGATACTTAGCTGTAATTCAGTAACGGAGATACCATCTTTATTTTAAAGTGCCTTTCAGGCCTACCGATTGAATAACAAATTCTGTGCATAATTATAATGACGAAGCAAATTAAAATAGTTAACAAGCATAGAAACAACTTTCGATTTTGGTTTTGGTATTGTTTAAAGCGATCCATTAAACATCTGTCTTACCGGATAAATTACAAAGCGTGGATAATGAGAACAGTATTTTATTTTGTTTCCTCTTTCGAATTTTAGTTTCATTTATTTTTTTATTAAGGTTCACCTACAGCTTCTGTGTAATTAAGATAAAAGTAAATCGTTATTGGACATGACTTTACACAGTCGTCAATAATAGCTGTATTAACACAGGCTAGTGATATATCAAATACAGATATGTTTTTAATGTTCTCCTGCCTAAGATTTTTCTGGTCCGCAATTCTGTCATCTACAATGGCCGATGAATTGATGGAAATTTGATTAAATTGGCACTATTCGTATTATTCTAAGCATTTTTTCCAAAAGAATAATAGGAATTTCTAAAAACATACTTAAATTATTGTGTTGGCAAAATGCATAAGAGATTAAAATTTAATTCAATTGCCATTTAGTTTCCTTTTACAATAGAAGTCTCTACTATTCTAGACTTAATTACTCTTACAGCCCTCGACACTTAGAAAATTGTCAATTTCATAACATGATAGGATAATAACCTTTTGCAAGAAACATTCATTGCATTTGCCGAGCATCGGACCGTGAACACATGAAATAGGTTCTGGTAAGTTATATATATTAGGTAGGCCCTCAGAAATCTGCTTGCTACTGAGTTGTATATATTATCATAGCTTCTCAGTTGAGGTTTGTTTAAATATGAAGAAAAATAATATTTAGTTCTTTAGAATTTAATGACTCAATATAAATATTGATATTTCGTTCTTTAGATGTTCTTTACATGCTAGAAGTGAAAGTTGCATAACAATTTTCTATTCTTACAGAATTACGATTGGATGCTTCCTCTTTCCTTGCTAAATCCTTGTTATCATAAGTAGCTACGACGAGTAGTTAAAAAAAATGACGACAGCTACTAATCTGACAGTACAATTGCAAGTTCTATCCCCGTCTAGGACAAGAACTTTTGAATTCCAGAAATGCTTGTTTCGAGCCTGGGTGGCTTTGTGCAACCGACTTGAAAATCCAAGTGATTCAAATATTTTGGTCGGAGTTTTTTTTTTTTTCAGAGAAAAAAACTGTTTATTGATGGAATTTACACTCAAATTGAAGTCAAAACTATACGTTTTCTTCAGTTCGCTACACAATTGTATTGCACAAAATTATCGTTGTGTAACTTATAGTTTGTATAATTTACATCAATGCCCCTGATATCGGCAAAAATATTTATAATATCAATAAACCTAATTGATTGCTAGACTAAAAAGGTCTGTCCTGTAAATGACCGAAACGTTTGGCAAAATATCAAAGAGGCGGCTTAAACTCAGTTATTGCGAGTAAAGCTTTCCGTTACATATCTCAGCTTAAGGCCAAATATTTCAAGATTACTGTCACATCTTATTTCGAAGAAATCTTTAATTGATTTATTTTCAGAGGTTCTAGAACACGTATATAAAGAAATGAAGCAGAAATGGTGTTGACAGGGTGAGCGAGGCAACGGACAGGCGTCGCTACTGCAGAGCGACGCGTGCATGCCGCCACCCAACTTGCCGACTAGGGCGTAAAGCAATTTGCGCATTATTCCAATCTGGCTCGATGCCAGCCAGGCCCACTACGAGTACGACACGTCGGGACTTCTGACAATCCCACTATTTACTGCGAACATCTCTTTACAGATAACAATGGACATTTTTTTCACATACATAAATACTACTTACTGTTCAAAGAGACTGGATAACATTCGTTCCTCCTGGCTGTATTTTATATCCATACTTGAGTCACTGTCAATCTGACGTAATGGACAAGTCGTCGTATCTATTTATGAGCAAAAGAAAAAGACTTAAATTTACGTTTAGAACAATGGATAAAAACTCAAGTACTGATAGCAACATATCCTTAGATAGCTTGGAAACTTTTAAACGTAAACCGTCCATTAAAACCAGAGTTTCCGAAGAAAAGGTTGATACCATACTTGTTCCATTTTACGAAAAAGACGTGCTCATAAAGGTGCCGAAAGATCAGAAAAGAAAACAAAACAATACAGGTAACAAATACCTTAGATTGAAGGAGAAGCTTAATAAAGAAATGTCGCAAACTAACAGCTACCTCGTCAATAAAGATAGAGATAAAATTAAACGCCCCACATACTTGGAGATGTTCCGTAAGCAGTTCACTCCTAACCAAGGAGATAGGAGGAAGGATAATAATGAAATTCGCTCTCTTTCACCAGAATTCGGTGATACTGAAAGAGAAAGTATTGGCGATGATGCTAATAATCCAGTACCGGGGTTTTATAATACAGAACCTTATAATGAGTTGTATTATGAGAAACTTTTAAATCGAGATTTGCAAAGCTATCTGGATAACTCTTATGACGATCAAGAAGACGATTTACATTTTGCTGAAGAAATGCATAGTAAACCTGATGACGTTTGTGATGATCATCCTGATAATCTGAGGAGTGTGTCCGAGATTTCCAACCCGCGACGACTAAGACGGGCTACAGTGGAACCTATACAGAATGTGAAGCTGGGAGGCCTGGGGCCCGATATAGAGAAGATTAAACCGAGACTGGAAAGGGCTAGAAGTCTACAAAGGTATTCAGAAAAAGTAAGAATGGAAAATCGTCTTCGGATTTACAAAAAGACTTATCAAACTGAAACCGAGAAGAAGGTTGAGAAAGATGTGTCAGTGAAGAGAACTGCTACGGCTAAAGAGGGTTCTAGTAAAGAGCGGCACGAGGAAGTCAGTGCGTCGTACTTAGTAAATAAATCCATAAATGACAAGTCCTCTAAAATTCTGAAAACACCATACTTGAAATCGAAATCCGCCGATGTTCAAAGAATTCGAGAACGGAACGCTGAAAAGGAGAGGCAGAAGCAACAGCAGCCAGCCACGAAAAAAAACGATGCAAGTGTTCAGAAAACGGAAACAAAAAAAATAGAAGTTAAACCTGATGTACACAAGTTGCGGAGCGAGGCCCGAACTAAGGTCAGGACTAAATCTAGTTCTAAAAATAAGGGTATTAATACTGAAGCGGATGCAAGCATTCCTCCAGTACAGATCAGTTTAATGGTGAACCTGGGAGGAGCCAGACCATCGAGCGCTTTGAGGTCCTTAGAGGAGAAACACCGCATGTATCAAGAGCAAGTCAAAGCCTTTATGGATAATAACAACGTGTAACTTATTTTGCACATTAATATTTATTGTGTTTTGGTGTTAGAAAACCCGTATTTTATTTTATCATGTGTAATGGAGCAATGTAAATTTTTAATTATACGTTTGCACCTTATAGTGTTAATGGTTTTATTTCAATTACCAGACTGCATAGAGTGGCAAGTGCGTGACGAGCTCGTGGCTAAGCTACAACACACAGGTTAAGCTACGCTGTCGGTCCCTGGCCCTGGCAAGTTTTATACATCTTTAACAGCCATTCGGGTATTTAGAAGCTAGAAGGTCTGACAACCAGCCCAAGGGATATAGGGTTGCTGGACTCTGTTTAGGCACTCTGTGCAGGAGGACAAATAGACAGTAACATCTTGTAAAACACTAGTGCTTAGCGCACCTGGTTAGACCGGAAGCCAACCCCAACATGGTTGGGAAAACGCTAGGATGTAGAAACTGCGTCAGAAGGGGTTATATAATTATAGATGTATTTTTTACAACCAGTTTTTGCTCAGCATTATTTGAGTATCCTTCCAACTTTATAGCTGAGTGAATATAATGAAAGTTGCTTACATTTTTATCATGTGTGATTATCTAATTAGCTTGGAATCTTGTTCGCACATACCGTAATAGAGATCAAAACACAGCAACTGACAAATTGACGCCTTGAATGACGTGACGAGAAGTGAAAGCAGATGCGCGTACGACTGATGGGCGCCAATTTATTTTACCAAAAGTAATACTATAGAATTGTGCAGTATGTTTTTAAGTATAGTAAATAACTATCATCAGTAGATAAGCTATATATATAGAGCTCGTTTGAAAAGTTTCTTCTTTAAATAAAATGCTTACACCTCTAAGTAAAAGACGTTTTCACAATCGTTAGTCTAGCCTTAATCGGAAACGCTCAAATGTATAGAAATTATACTTCATTTCGATTAATTATATCTTTTTTTCTACCATCTTTATACATTACATTTTAATTTTCCTAATAATGATAGTCTTATCTTAAAATGCTGTCTGGATTACAGTTGAGTAAAATAACTTTATGGAAAAAATCGTCCCAAGAGCGAATCGGAATCGTGACACTGAAGATTCCTTACAAATAGGCTAAATATTACGGAAACTTAAAAACCTTCTCATGCCAGAACAAACATTTTACCTCAATCATCGCTACATCATGCCTCTCTACTTTTGCATACAAATGTATTAGGAACTTCAACATACATCCCAATTGTATGGGCTTTTAATCTCAAGTATATCAGTCATTGTTTTAAATAATCCGTGAATGAATTCCGGTTTGCCAGAGAAAGTCACCTTCAGATCGTCAAGGTGCTCTGTATATCAGGTGCTTGGTACATACACTGTCCAATTGTTGTTTAGTGTTTATCTCATGATGTAGTTTGAATCGATAAGGCTATGAATAGAAATTAGTTTTGTTTGTTAAGTTGGTTTAAGATTCAACAAAAATAGGTTACCAAAATGTTTTTATTTTCTGCCACAAACAAATTTATTTTTGAAGTCATTTTTTAAATACGCATTGTATATAACTATTGCTTGCAATTTGTTACAACCTTGTCTAAACAAATTTAAGTCGATATTTTGGTGAAAAATTAGTGTTTCTTTTACGATTTACCCCTAATTACAGAACTAAGGCTTATTTTAATAACTTTCGTGAAGATTCATAATTATTTATTTTACAACTGCGTATTTACTTACGCGTGTTAATTGGGATAGCCCAACTAGTTTGGGACCTACCGGAGTCCTTACCTGAAGCGGCGGGGGTATCGCGAATCAAACTGATTTTCGGTTGGATCCAAAATTAGTGGTTCTACTCCGATAAATTCGCGTGAGTAAACTTTTATTAAATAATTCATTATGAAACTAATACTGATAAGAGAATTTTTACTTAAATATTGTTAAAAAATCGACCGGAGATTTTTGCAAAACACCTAAAGTTACCCTCTGAATTGAACATGTAGGTCAAAACTCACTGGTCGATAGCAACTTTTACCGTCCTTCAAAACTGTTACATTTCAGATAATTTCCAAACATTAAAGGAGCCGACGTACGTCAATAAACTGGTTGTGTCTTATTATTATCGTATTAACTTTTGAATGTCGATGTTAAATTGCAAATGAGACATAAACTTAATTATTATAACATTAATGTTGTATTTACTTACAGATTATTCTAATTTGACAACAATTAATATGGGAAATCAATATCGATGACACCGAATTTAACTATTTACCCTTACCCATTGGGTAAGGGTACTTCTACATGGTAATGCTAAGCCTTCGTATACACGACATATAAAGTGACCGATAGCCAACAACTAAAAGTCTCAAACAATGACGCATGTCAATATCACCACCTCTATTAGTTTTTGCACGTAAATGGTCGTCTCGTCTCTGCTTTGAATTTTTTTTCTATAACGATTCCCGCATTAAGGAAGTCTTTTTGTTGCGGAGGTTTCACAAACATTCAAGACACCCAGACTCAGAACAAGCATTCATGAATCGCGGGGACAGGATAAGCGACACATTGTGCGAGGTTAGTTTAGCGTGGTGACCTTTACTTTAGCCGAAAGCCGAGTTTACTATTGGACTAATATTTTCCAATCTTTATCTTCAAGTCAAACTTCCCGCCATCCTCGTCTCTGCATATTGTAATAGTAAATAGCTTAACATTAAGGAGTCCGTCTATTCATTAGTTTGGTCCATTTTAATCTTCTAACATATAACATTCGGTCTTATCCAGATAGCAACAAATTTATTTTAGAGCCAGAGCAAATTGCAACTACACATCTGCAGCACACTTAAAAAAGTCTTCAGTTTACGAAACGAGTAAAACCTTAAATGTGTAACCTTATGCAACACAACCGATACGGTTTTCGGTAATAGAAGTCAATCATAGATTTCATTTACGATAAAAATCTCCATACGCAATATGATTTTCGAAATTCTTTCTCCAGTAGCCAAAACCGACGTTAGCCATTCTATAAATTGTAATCTTAAGTACATTAATTACCTGTGGCATAAATGGAGCCATCTTCTTGAGTTCTTCTCTGACCTTTTTCCTCACTAATTCATCTTCTGTGTCGTTCTCGGACACGTCTGACTTTAAATTCTTTATGTGCTCTGTAATCTGAAAGAGAAAATATTGTAACAGATTTAAGCAAACAGTTTGAGCGAAGGCTTCTAGTTCGCCACTAAACTATTAGAGAAATATTAGTGGTAATTTTTTTCTTTTATGTTTTTACTACGTTTTTAACTATTTTTTTTTTCTTTAATGTTTCGTTATTCACTGTTCGTTGTGTTCATAAGTTGTAAAATACAAAAAAAATCTGAGGTTTTCAATCAAACACGAGGTTTTTATGTTATAATACCTATAACTTTGCGCTACTTATTCAAACAAGATAGTCACCTCTAATAGAAAGAACAACTTCTTACTCTTACCTTCTTAATAATCCTGTCTGAATACTTGGCACAAGCTTTCTGTACTTCTGAGTATGGTAGGTTGTCGAATACTAGAAACAAACAAAACATAGTAAAATACACGATTTTCTAAAAAATATCTCCTAAAAGCGTCATTTTTATTAAAATAAGCGTTTTGAACCTACGACTACTGACTTCGCAAACCAATGGTCACACCACTAGGACATCTCTCCTACAGTAATAGAATATTATAAAAGAGTTTGTTGCACAGATTTACAAAAATCTCGTGTGACGTCACTTGCCAGTACATACGCTTTTTATCAGCAAGTAATGTTACTAGCCCAAACTAGATTTTATCATCTTATGTGCTCTTAATCTTCTTTTTAATTATGTGATCACCTCATGTGACGTAGGGGCGGCGTGATTTTGGTGCTGCGTTTAAACGGCGGTTGCCCTCTTTTAAAAAGCCGTAAAAACTTTTACGTATTACGTACAATTACGTATTCAATATTTTTTGGAAACCTATTACTACTACTACTACTAGAAAACTACAGATATTAAAAATGATGACGATAATGTTACTAAACAAATTGCTAACATAAGATTTAGTCAAACACCCTACTGATGGTCTTACCATATGGTTGCGGCGGCACAGCAGCCAGTTCCTTCTCGTGCAGCTGTGTCCGCATCTGGCAGGCCGCGTCCTCCAGCGCGTGCAGCGTGCCCAATACCAGCTGGAAGTCGCCGAAGTGCGGGTGCATGCGCCGGTACCACTGCGTCAGGCGGAACCCTGACTCCAACGCCTCGGAGTGATGCTGTTCTATCTCTTTGAGACGGTCCATTATTTTCTGTAGGAAGACATCAAAAGATTCATTAATTATAGGCTAAGTTGCACTTGTTGAACATAGTAACACAATATAAAACATAGAACCAATGGGAATGTGGATAAAATATGTTATTTACTTCAATCGGTATTGTTTTAGTTGTGTAGAAACCACTAAAGGCTGGTTTTAAGTATCACTTACCTTAGATATCTCAGTCAGCAGCTGGTGCCCATTCTTCTTGCTCAAGTGGTACAATCCTGGATATTTAATTTGCAACTCAATCAATATCTCTGAACTTGCTAACTTCATAACCTACAAATAATTAAACCATTATTAAACCAGCATAGTAGACATGTTCAAGTTTATTTGAACTATAGTTTTCTAGTCTAGATATCAAAGCAACTTAAGGTATATTTTTTTTGTGTTTGTATGATTACAAAACTCCAATCTACTAGACAAAATTGTCTTGCTTCAGGAATTTTATATTTATTTTCTTGAAACCTTGACAAGGGCTGAAAACAGTTTACTATTATGCCATAATTTATAATCCATTTAACCCAAAGGTTGAATGGCAAATCTCGGCTTGCGGTATTAAGTCTTAAGTATTATGTACCACAATTGTAAATGAAATTTAATAAAATATATATAGAGAAGTGTTGGTTACCCTTTCTGGTGAATCATTATCTGGTATTTTCAGCGCACGAGCAAGTTTCTGGGTTAGCTTCTTTGGTTTTGTTGCCAGGGGAAGCTGAAAATAAGCACTTATTAACTTATTATTTAAAAGAAAAGTAAGCTGTAATGAATTTAGTCCCTGTGCTGGAGGGGTAACACTCTCAGTCCAATCACATGCAAGAGCCAACGAAACTTAGGACATGCCTACATGGAAAAATAATTGTACTATGTGGGAATTGAACCAGTGATACACACCGGGTTTGGCATGAAAGCCATAGGGCTATATGTGCAATCAATACATTAGTTATTAAGGTAAGGATCCTAATCCTTTAGTAGATAGGATGTAGTATAAGTAATACATATACTATGTGACTTAACTGTTGGTAAGATCTTAGAACCCCAAGTTTCATGTATACTAACATTTTACAAACACTATTTTCAAACAAAATTCACACTACTTACATCAGGCACTCGTTTTGGAACAAACGAACACAGTCTAAAGCTCTTTAGAGTTTTCCCGCTGTTATTTATCCTCTCAACAACGCGAACAGGGTCCAACTTCTCCGAGAGACGCAAATAACATGTTTTAAATTTTTGTCCCTTTAATTTTCCCTGTTCAAAATTCAGGGCTTCAAAGTGTCCACTAATTATTCTTGCTAGAGTCTTTACTACATTAGATAAAGTGAACTGAAACAAAATTAAATATTTTAGTAACCTAATTTGTTACTTGAAAAAACTATCTACTTGTTAGTTGTTAGTGTACTCTACCGGAAGGGGAAACCCTCGGACCGCAATTACAGACATTTTGATAAAACCTAATTCACGTTTAACCCTTTTACATAAATGTTTTGATATATCAATAAACCGCAAAACGAATAGATAGCATCTGTTTATTCTGTTTTCTTAATGTCAGTGTCACCTGGACACACCAGCGGGTTATAATTTGGCTTTGGTCTTGAGCAAATTAATCACCAATGAATTTTGAACAATCAGTAAACATATTTTAGTTAGTTCTATAAAATAACCGTTAATTTAGTGTTAAGTAAACTTGCAATTTCTACCTACTCCAATGCCATTATCTGCTAGGAGCTCGGTTAAATGTAGGTCTGTGCCAAAAGTATGTACCTTCAAGAAGAGAAATTCCATTTTCGAGAAAGAGGTCAATCGTCGTGCACTCAGTGTGCTATCAGTGATATCTTATGGTTTTGAAATATGGTCTTTTACTGTCAGCCTTATAAACAAGCTCAAAGTAACACAAGTAACAATGAAGAGGGCTATGCTCGGGATTTCTCTATCCGAGTGAATCAGGAATGAGTAGATCCGCAGACGATCTTAAAAACCAGCATAGCCCAACGAATTAGCACGTTGAAGTGGCAGGGCACATAGCATGTAGCACTGACTATCTGATAGGGCTGTAAAGGTCTTGAGTAGACTTCGGACCGGAAGCACGTGCACCCTTAAGATGGGCACAGGCTTCCGACCGGTCTGTATGGCGATCACTGGGGGAAGCCTATGTCCAGCAGTTCAGCTGGACATAGGCCTCAACCAACTCAAGACAAGATATTTCAGCTGCTGATTGAGCATAACATCAATCACATTTCTTTTGCGTTTGTCGCCGCCTTAGGAGTTTACAAAGCATTGTGAAAAAAAGACAGGTAGGCTACAATAAATTAACTATGTAATTAAAATATATAGAATACAAATTCTCTTAAAAAAACTTATAAAGATAAATAATCATGATTGTCATACAATAATGTACAAACAAAAAAATATAATTCTTAATGTACTCTTAATTGTAGATTGTAACAAAATAAAATAAAAAATGACAAAAAGCAAACATAAAAAATGTGTAAGTCAAGGAGATAAAGTTATAAAAAAATAATGTCTCTATGCAATTATATCAAAATATGATTCTGCAACAATATTTAAAAAATATATGATTTCTTTTAGGTATCAATCAATCACAAAGTAAATGTACTACTTATACTGACACCGATCAAAAGGTTTAATATCTAGAATACTTTTACAAAATCTATCAGCCCAGGGCAAAAACTCCTTGGTAGCAACAACACACTCTAATAACATTAGACAGTCATCTTCAGCCCTATGAGCATTATAAACTTCTTTCTTCAACAACCGCCTATACAAACTAGAAAGGGTGTAGGATACTTTTTCTGTTGTACTTTTTCCAGCCAGCTCTTTTGCTTCATCTTTCATACTTCTACTCATGTTGGATGCCTCATATGGCATCTCAGAGAATGATGAGCATAGAGAATCTATTTCCTGCCAGTCTTCTGTGCTCACATCAAGTTCAGGCCAATCATCACTGATCAGAGAGTCCTCACTGATAAGTGAGCTAGACCTGTACATTGAACTATCTCTAGCTAAAGAGTCTTCTTCTAATAGTGAGTCATCTTTAGAAAATGATTTGTCTCTAGGTATTGGAACAGTTCTGGCATTAGGTAAGTCAGGTGAGCTTCTATTTTTAAGGATATGTCGGAATCCTATAAGCGAATCAACACATAACAAGTCTTGAGGTAAAATAGCATTAATATCCAAAAATTCAGTCAAAAGTAGTTTGAAATCAAATCTATTGCCATTATGGGCAACGAGACATGTTGGTTTAGGCAGTTCACCTAGAAACGCAAGTATTGTGTGAATATTATCCTTAAATATTGGCGCGTTCTTTAAAGTATTATTTGATAAGCCAGTCAGCAGCGCCACTTCAGCACAGATTTTTTTCTGGGGGTTAAAGAGCAGAGTCAGCTTGCTCACATAAGGTTTAGAACCAATAGGAGCCTCTTCTATATCACTACGAACAGCGGCCACGAAACTAAGCTCAGTTATCTTTGTTTTATTCCTTTCCTGGTGCGGTAAACCAGTCGTCTCTATATCAAAAAATACGAAAGCTGCTATTTTTGTCATGTTTACAGCTTCTACGCTGTTTATCAGCAAATTTTAAAATACTTAGTAGGGGCAAGACGTGAAGACGAATATGTTGTAAAGACACATTCAATTTATTATTTCAATAGAATAAATCAAACAAAAGTAAGGAAAAACACCTGCGACCTGTCTTTGTTTATATTAGAACCGGAGTTTCCATGACATTTTCATGTTTTGGTGTTGCCACACTTTACGTTAGAGTTAGTTTGAGAAAAAAAAATTGGAAATCAAAGATGAAACCTAGAGAATCGTAAGAATGAAGAAATAAGAAGAGTTAAAACTTTGGAATCAATTATTTCTCAATCGATTCTAACCAATAATTCAACTTGAATACAAATCGTACTTAGCGGTCTAATATGCGGGGCGCACGTGGCCATAAATTCCACAAGATCTGGAATAAATTGGCATTTTATTAACGTTTATTTGTCGGAACCGCCAAAAGAAATTCCGACTCAACGTCTAACTGTCTCGCGACCTCGCCGTCACGACGTATAGTAAACCGTTATATAATTCATAATTTAAATTAATTGATTACATTTTTTTTTGGTAGTAATTATAGGTAAATTAGCAACACATTTAGCGGTGAATGACCGAAAAACGACAGGTCTTATGAATAGATAACCAAAACGAACCATAAAACCATAAAATGAAAATTTGAACAGACAAGAAAAACTAAGCACAGCCCGAGTAAATTTACGTCACGTAAAAAAAATAACTCAATCATAAATGATACCATATCCGCTATACTCGCAACCCACTCACCCCTTTAACATCACATAATAAAAAATATAATATAATATAATATAAATTGTTGGTTTGGTTTTTGGCATATTGTAGGGAACCTTTATATCGAATCCAATACGTACATGATACGGATAATTGAATGAAGTACCTATATTATTAACAGATTTCCTAGTCATTATCAAAACAAAAAAAAAACTGAATACAAGGAAAAATAAAAATAAATTTTACGTTTAGCGTATTTGTTTATTAAAAAAAAACTTAAAAAACAGTAATCACAATCATATGCTTAACAAATAATTGTCTAATTAACCTATAATTAAATTATGCAGAGTAACACTCATTTATTCTCTAGTCCTCTTTGAGAGATTTATGTTGTTAGCCTCAGCGCAGGCTGTGACTGCATCATTGGACTATAAAAGTTGATGAACCAGAGTGAATCATAGAGATAATAATAATTTAATACAACACAACGATGTTTTTTTAAAGGCCTTCTCAAGCTATAACTTAATTTGTGTGTTTTGGGTCCGATAACATAAACTTCAAACTTTTTTTTTATCCAGTACAATATTGATGATTGGTTATATATTTTTATACGACTAATGTAACCAATAATCACTTATATTCATTATTTTAACATCCATCTATTGAATAAGATTCTACGTACAGACAGATTGAATTTTATTATGAAAACAAAGGACTACATGAAGTATGAAATACATTTTTTATTTTTATTAATCTAGTTGGAAAGAAATTGTATATTAGCTATACGATTTTGTGGCGGTAACATATATATATATATTGGACAACACGCTACAGAAAATAGGGTATTACATGTCTGAATTACATCTAATAAATAAGTTATACAAATTACTAAGTCTGTAAGTAGTGAATACATGTAATTGTATAAACATCGGCTTTAATTACAATCGCCAATGCTTCATTTGGTACTTAAAAAGGACAACAATCTCAGTCTAACTTTATTTATATACAAACACATAAACGACTGTTATACTGTTTTAAGTCGGGTTTTTTTAATCTGATTGTTTACACAAAGAGACCAATGTTGTATGATACTTTTTTTAGGTACCTAACCAAATGGAATTTAATTTAGTTCGTCAGAAGGTTGTCAGTGATATGGGATCTTTTAGATCTTAACTCTTACGGTATACGTAATTGAATTCTTATGAAATTTTGTGTACATATTCGGTAGGTCTGAGAATCCGGACTGCATCTATTTTTCATATCCCCATTCTTCATTTCCTACAACTCATTTGTATGGCAAAACAACGAATTGGTAGGACAGTGGCTGTCCTACCTTATAATATAAGGATATATGTATACATATGGGTTGTAGCCAATGTTAGCAAGATAGAGCAAAACGCGGTTTAGAACGGCGACACTCTTTTATGAATACAATAATATTGCTTTGAAAGTCGGCCCTTAGAATTGTCATAGCAAAGTGTAAGCGAGAGCGCTCTGTAGCCAATAGCGGCGTCTCGCTTCCACACTTTAACAGTTTTTTTATGATCTCATAGTATTGTATTGTATTTTCTTTTTTGTTTCATTTTGTCTTGTTATATATTGTGATTCTTGTTTTACACTTGTTACGTACTAAAAAGAATCGACACTATTATTTATTCAACCTTCCTATTCTAATAAATAGTGTGTTCCTAACTACCAGTCTTCCAAATCATCTTCATTCAGATCGTGCATATCAATATCATCACAATTGTCAGGGTACACGGGACCTTCATCTTTAATGTCATTTAATTCTCCATTGCCAACGGAATCATCTGAGCCTTGAGACAACTGTTTTGAATCCTGTGATACTACTTCTTTTACAGTATTTTCTTCGGTTTGTACGTCATTTTCTTGTTTGACTTGAATCATATTATTTTCATCAATTGTCTGTGTGTTTGTGTCTAAACCACCTTCTTGAATTATGTTCTCTTTATCGTGTTGTAACTGTTCATTGTCTTCTTCATTCTTTATTTCCTCTTCAGCATTTTCTTGTTTGACAACTATAGCTGAGCTTTCCTCATCATTTTCAGTTTTCTCGTCGTTTTGGTTATCATTTTGACTATTTGAATCATTCTCGGTCAAGTCGACATTAGTTGTGACTGGGACTTTTGATTGTTCTGCAAATGGAAATATATTTTTTATTTAGTAGTTAGTAACATTTTAGGAGTCTTTTGGAACTATGTTAAACTCTGTTTACCATCGTTTTAGACAGGCACCTGTATAAAACTAGGAAAACAAAATAAAAGAGGTAGCACTTTCTCAGGTACACTTAAATTAATACTAAAGATTTTAAATGTTAAGTTCCAAAACTCCAGTCTCTGTAGTCTTCATGTAGAACCGAAAATACATTATAAAAGTTACTCTTAAAAATAAAAACTGAGTATCATTGTATGTTAAATAATAGATCGTTGATCACGACGTCGGCTTTAATCAACAGACCGATTTAATCAATCCCAGTTTCTAACAGATCACGATCGTGTCATTGGCTACAAAAGAAGGTCGACAATCAAACACCTTCATTTAAACAGAAAAACAGTCTTTCTAAGCAGCTAAAGCCTGACATATCCCAAAAATTTCCAACATATTTTCCTAATCTACCTTACAGGCTGAAAACTCTTCTAATTTCCACATCCACTTGAATGCGGACTAAGGCATAGACTTATCTTGATAGTAACTAACGTGGGACTGAGTCATTATTAAATGATGTAACGGTTTACTCACGCGTGTATATCGGGGTAGTCTGACTAGTTTCGGACCCAACCGGAGTCATTAATCATGAGCCTACGCGGCGAAACCCCGAAACTAGTCAGGCCACCCCAATAAATACGCATGAGTAAACCGTTACATCCTTTAATAAGGCATAGATTGTTAGTTGTTACTCACCACAGCTTCCTTCATCTGTAGCACCGTCACCCGTTACCCCAGCGTTGTCCTCACTCAGCTCGACCACCTTATCCTCAGCACTCTGCACTGCACTACTTCCTACTAGTTTCTCCTGTGTTTGAGCGAACTTCGTGAAGCTATCGGCGATGGCTTTGCGATGAGCCAGAATGTCGTCTCTGGTCACTTTCTTCTTTTTACCAGTCAGGTGGTAAGGTTTCATTGATATTGATGAATTTTCTAAGAGAATAAAGACTTTTTGTTAGGTTAAAGTTTTTTGGAATTGGAAAGTGTTTTTTTTTTATTGGTGATGGTTTATCGGGATGTTTTTTTTTTAATATTATTTCGTGGTTCGTTGTGTTTTGTTGATTGCAGATTCAAGTATTTCGTATTATGGTTTCCATCGATGTGACAGTATTGTCGAAGAATAGAAGTATCTAAAGGTAGGTTTGTTTGCTGTCTAAATTTTTAAACCACTAAATTCGTTTTATTTATTGGTTTTAATTCCCAATTTGTGACTGCTCATTAATTTGGTGCAAACTTTTATGTTGAATAAATAATAGTGTAGGTAACGCCTGCCTGCGTTGGGATTAAACCTGCACCTTATGCTAACAAATATACATAGAGCCAATTTGCAATTCTATTCTAAAATCGTTACCAAAAACAAAAAATCTTACCAACAACTAATGTTTTCATAGCACACAGTCTATCCAGCTCTTCATAAGACTGGCACATACCGATGTAGCACTTGCTAGTCTTGCAGAGGTTTGTGATACCTTCTGCCTCAAGGACTGGCGCGAGCTTCGTCTTACAGATCTTTGGTGTCGCGAAGATTCTTACCACAATAGGCCCAATGTTCAGGTAGCGCTTGGTTATATTCGACTTTATTACCTGTAGTTTAAGGTTTATATTTGATTACAATTGAAAATAGTACTAAGTAATTGAATGTATACATAATCTGTAAATACTGCTTCCGTGTTATTAAAAGTGAACGGCAAATTTCGTACAGCATACATTTATTGTTGTTCTGTTATAGAATTTATACCACCTATTAAGACAACTGAACCATTTATTTTTATGTAAGTGTGCTATTTTTAGAACTTGGGATTAATGAATAATATCAATAAAAATATTTGCATAACTAAACGGCAAAATGAAAATAGGTGACACGAAATTTTGGACAATGAGAAAATAAATGTATTTCTGTAAAGTAGCAGGAAAAATTAACATGTACAAAAAGCGGTTAGTAATGCAACTGTCATTTTGACTTCCTATCTTATTCTGTACGTACCTGTTTCAGAGTGAGCGTTACATTCTTAACTTCTTCGAGTATACCTTTGTAAGTCACGTCCGATTCTTTTTCAAACTCTTCCAAAATCTGCAAGAATGAGACCGGTCAAGAGCAAGTAGGCCTCGCGATACTAAGGGTTAGGTCCAAATAAGAAGCTAAAGAAAAACTAAATTTAAAAGAAATCATGTGAGTTGCGATTATTTTATAATGAATAAGTTGTTAACCTTAGTAACAAGGCATCGTTTTCATTCTTTGATTACGGAACCAGAAAAATTAAAATTAAAATGAAAATGCGGACAACATCACATACATTGTTCTGAACCCAAAGTAAGTTGCTAAGCACTTGTGTTATGGAATTCAGATACAACGAAGGTACCACAAACACCCAGACCCGAGACAATGTAGAAATGTGAATTTTTACATTGACCCGACCGGGGATCGAACCCGGGACCTCAGAGCTAGCGACACCTTGAAACCGGTGCGTACGCCACTCGACCACTAAATTAAGGAACAGGTGGCGATATGTAACGTTTTTGAAATTTTATTATTATCTTTCATGCTTTCGCTGCTAACATGTAAATCATCGTGTAAATATAAACCCTGGTAACATTCATATACGAAAAAAAACATACCTCGTGAAACATTTCATCCAATTCGTCGTCCATAGCCTTCGATATCGTCTCGTCCAACTGCCTGAATATATTTTGCTCATTATCCATATTCTTGTACTTGTCAGCGTTTTCTAAAAATAATAATGGCATAGGTATATTATTGCAAGTACAGCTAAGCCAGTTTTTGAAAATTTGGTAGTGCAAAAATGTTTTTTTGGAAGGACGTTATATTCTTCAGTACCGGCAGTAGTAGTCGTTCAGTAAAGTGTAATTATTGTGGTTCAATCACAATAATTATACCTTCATGTCAACAATGTATTGATGCCCATTTTTGACTAACCACTGAATACTAAAACTACTATTTCTTAGCCAATCCAAGTATGGTAGCCTTGCTTGTTATCAAGGATTCTAATGTAATTTTTATTCAAATTGTTAATTAGATAGAAGTGTAGTGTATAGTCTTAACTACTGAAAAGATTTTTGTCTGAGTTTTTTACAATAAGATTTCATTTAAATTGAAAACTGGGAACTGTATTTTATAACACTAAGAAAAAATTGTATATGGTATTGCATATCTCATACAGGGAAGAAAGAAAAAAGGATCAACAAAATCAGTTCATCCAGTCCGAAGTTCTGGGGTAAAAGGTCTCCGTCTTTTTGAAGTCGGTTAATGTGTGACACTTACCATCTTCTGCGCATATCGCCGGCCCCGTTGCCTCGGGAGAGGGTGGTTCCGGTTCCACTATCATGACGTCATCATCCACAGGCTGTTGTTCTACTGGCTGTTCCGGTGCAGGTGCATCTGCTGAAAGAAAACACACTTTTTACAGTACAATATGGTTTTGTTAAATAAATGAAACAGTGGTTTTTTGACCTTTTCATGAATCACTAGTGATTATCATGTCTTCTAGTAAATACAAATAATTTGAACTGAAAACGCAACATTTTTTTTTTATTTCGTACTCTATTTATAATTTTGCAGATTGGAGCTCTCCGAAATAGTCATAAAGAAGAGCGTAATTTTGAAGGATCACAAATGTAAGGTATTTTTAACGCCCGTCGCAAAAATAGGGGTATTATAAGTTTGATGTGTCAGTCTTGGCATCATAGCTCCCAAAAGGATTAAGCGATTTCGATTAAGCTTGTGAAACAATTTTGTGTTAAAAGTGAATTACGTGCGAGTGTTTTTAGACGTGTTTAAAAGTTGTAGGGGTAAAAGTGAGAACGAATAATTTAATACTATGTCTGTAAACCGAATATACTCAAATGGGGACTCAAATGAAAACGAACTGAAATAGAATATTGATGACTTAATTAAGAAAGTTCATAATTTCTATTGATGAGAAAATTGGTGATGGAAAAATTACATATGGAAATCCGCTTCTATATGGAGAGTATCAATTAATACATGTCGGACTTCGCAATTCTGGTAAAGAAAACTTTACATGTGGACTATTACCGGGATTTTTTTTACTTGTAATACAGAGCAGTGATGTCGAAAAGAGTATCAAAAGCGATACTATCAGACTACTTATACTATTACTAGATTTCAATTGATTACTTAGATCAATTAAACTGTTAATTTCAAATGATTTCCGTGAAGGTGAAAAACACATGAATCCTAATAACATTATTAGGACCATAGTCTTAAAGACGTTTGCTGTTTAACAATATCTGAAATAAAAACCGTCCGGATAACCAAGTGGAACTGCCACTGTGCGCGAAGATTACAAAGGTTCGATCATTGCAGGAAAGTCATTTGTGAGATCCATGAATGCATGTTGCGAAATCCCTCGCGATAAAAGGATTAAAGTCCTTATCTCGGGAGTTGTTTTTTTTAAGTCCATTCGTTGTTTTCTGTATCCACAAAGCAGATTTAGCCAAAACGTCACGTCGCTTCGTTGGCCCGCTGGTTAAGAGCGGCGATCGTAGACACGAGTCGAGTAGCTAGCCAATCAACATTTACAGACTTCTCGGATGATCAGCGTATGGTAACACAGACATCCCGAGAGGTCAATATTGATTGACTGAAATTACTGCACAGTTAAATGATGATTACTGACACGGATAGCCGAGTGGTTGAGGTCATCACGCCAGACCCACCGAGCGCGAAGTGTGGAGTTTCGATCCCTGCGTAGGACAGGCATTTGTGTGATCCACGAATGCTTGTCCTGAGTCTGGGTTGTCTTTGCATATGTCTTGAATGTTTGTGAAATCCCTTGTGTAGCAGACGACACAAGGATTTAATTCCTGACCGCGAAAGTTGTTTAAAATAAAGAACCACTGCTCACAAATCTGAGGAGCGAGCAGGCGAAAATAGACCATAACGTTGCCTCACGGTACGACCTATTTTCGATAAGCAAGTGGAAATGTAAGGTCGTCAGCACGTGGAGAGTATTGTTTGCTTACAAACAATCATTTACAAGTTGCCGGCGAAACCTCATTCGTGAACATAGAAGATCTTGCTGGTGGCAATAGGTACTTAATCTAAACGAAATAATAAATATTTACCTCCCAAAATACCGGCTGAAAACAGTCTAAGGACTATAGAATTGAACTAAGAGAATTATGCGTATGCTTAAGGCTCTTTATATGTATAAGGCGGAGGAAATCTTTAATAAACACCGTCTTTAGACTCCAAAGAAACGTCAGTCATCAAAATCGACGACTAACGTTGCCTCAAATACACAAGATCCAGTCACAAACTTCACTGTAGTAACTAGAGTTATGTTATTCATCCAGAAAAAAACGTTGTGATTTCTTCATAGCCTATGAAGGAATCAGAATGTTTTTCACTTCTCTATTTAAAACAACTGAAAGGTCTGTAAATAATTAATCGCTGTTTTAAGGCTCCTTCGGCACGAACCAAAAAGTGCTGGCGTGGTAATTGAAGTTTTGCATATTAGGAATAGCGTAAGTTGTTACAATTCAATAATTTAACGGAACATTTGAAATCAAATATTCCATTAAATTCGTTAAAAAATTGCATCTTCTTGAAGCCCGAATCATCGTGATGATTCACTTGATCATACCGTTTTTACCACTTTATCGCACCATTGGTAAATTGGGAGTTGCCAAAATTGTTGTAAAAATGATTCACATTTTACAACAAACTCCTTCCTAAAGCTCCGCCTCCTTTAACATGTACAGCTATTTTTGCAAGCTAATAAGAAACCACTAGGCGGTGAACAAAACTCCAAACTTTCAACACAAACATTTCATCATGTTCATGTAGAATATTCTAGAAACAGAAATCGCTGAAAGAGAGAGAAGATACTGTAATTGTATGTTACCTCCATCCGGGTCGACGGGTCCGAGACAATCCTTGAGCTTGTTCATGTCCGCAGTTATCTTGGCGAACAGCTCTCTGTGGGACTCCTCGCTGTAGTGCAACTTGTAAAGGGCTCCCATAGCGTTCATGCGCATTTCGTAGTCGGTGCCGACGAGCAAGGCCAGCCGGTTGCGAATAGCAGCCTTCAATTCAATCAGAACCAGTTCTGGGTCTAGGTCAGTCTTGTTTTCAGGGTTGTTCAGGATCTCGCGCGCAAAGGCGGAGGCGAGCTGAGCGCGCCACGTCACGGCGCGACTTGGAACCGTGGGTTTCTTCGGATCCTTGGGTTTGTCCTCAGGTTTAGACGGGTCAATATCGGCCTCTTCACGAGGACGCTTTGCCGGCTGTTCAGTTTTCTCCTTCAAATCTCGTTTGACACCCTCTCTGGGTTTTATGTCTGTGCCTCTGTTCCGCGGCCGGCTGGGCCTGGGCACCGGCGCCCTGGGACCCTGCGAGCCGTGATACGGATTAATGACATGTTTCCCGAATACTTGAGGCGTCTGTTTGGGCCGTACTTTGTAAAGGTCTCGTTGTTTAGCCAATGGCATGTAATCCCGAGGATCCCTGGAGGTGAGGTCGCGCAGCTCGCGGCGGTTAGATGCGGGGGCTCGGGGCTCATCACCATGTGGACCTGTACGATTGCCGGGACGGTCTCGCCAGTCACCCGGCGGGCGTCGCATCGGCCGCGCCGGCTCGCGACCGTAACTGTTCGAGGAAGTGTTCCGATCGCGGTCGCGACCGTGCGCGTCACGCGAACCACTCGCGTTGTTATCAAAGTTGTCCCATTTCGTTTTGCGCCGCTGGGAGTGATTGTTCTCACCAGGTACATTACCTGAAGAATACTGATTGCTATGGGTTAGCCACACGTCTGAGGTGTTTGGCTGACCGAACCCGAGCGGGGCTTCTTGATTGTAATTGCCGAACGACTGCGACATCAGCTGTGACGACTGACTCGCCATTTGTTGCGGATGCCCATAGTTGGCAAACACATTCTGTGGAAAAATGATTATAGATGATAGAAACTTTAAAATGGCTCTATGTATTATATTTGCAAGGACAGGATCCTTACAGATAATTGTATAGAGTCATGACAAACACAAAATATTGAAATATAATATTGTCTTAATGTAAAACATTAAGTACATCTTGGTCACTTGGACATTCTATAAAATAAATGTACATGGCAAGTAATTGAACAGTGCCAAGGATGTATAATTACAGATATTACCCAAAATTATACAACGGTTGTATTGCAGACCGCAAGTAATTCCTATAATTTTGTAGACATCAAAACAAATGTGGTGGCAAAATGTTATCCCACTTTAATTGCTGGTGAGACGCCCTCGATATAAGTGACCCAGCGAAAGAGGAGTGATACTCTAGATAAGAATTCACTTATTTAAGTGAATAATTGCGATCAAACAAATTATATCAAATCCCATGTTACGTTAGGTGTTTGTCAGTTTCGGCAACAAATCACAGAGGTCGATATGGGATTTTACATGATATAGTTTGCATCGCGTTCCCATTAACCAAAACGAGTCTGCCTTCCCCAAAGTTGCGAAATTCTTTGAGAGAGATAAGGATCCCCCTGGTACAATGAAAAACCATTCAGTTCGAGAAGTTCTTCATTGCTTGATACCTCGATTATCATTTTATTATTTGTTGTCAAAGCAACAACAGAAATATATCATAAATGAAAATTTCAACCGTCAAGATACAACAGACAACAGATACAGCCTGGTGAAAGACAGACGGGTAGCTGGACAGATGGACAGACATTGGATCTTAAGTAATACAATTGCGTTTTCGTCCTTTGGGTATGAAGCGTCATATTCTTTTGTAACCATTTGTATAATGGTTAAGAAAAGAAGGGATACAGTCTGGCAAAGTAGTCCTAGCCTGCTCTCAGACTACTTTTATAGATCTATTCATCGACATAAACTAATGGACATGCCGTACGCGTATAATCTACAGCAATTTTTTGGTTTGAAAAGAGTGAGCGATGGCCTATGCTTTCGGTGTAGCGTTATCTCTTTCCTCATAGATGACTGGCGCTCAGTTTTCATGACCAGCACGGCATATAAATTTCAAAGAGATAAAGATAGACCGAACCTTCGTTTCCTCTCTTTCTTGCGTAGTGCTACAATTCTCATCTCTAAGGCATGTCTATTAGTATAATATGTCGATGGATGTATTTTAGACATTAGGAAGTTTGAACATTGGTTTACTTAAGTTGATACTAAGTGATCTCTTAAGCAACCATTTACAAGTCAGAATTCGACTTTAACTTATATATACATGTAATTTAACTTCATATCATCTGTGATATAAAGCTACAGTATATACGATGCAAAGCCTTTTTAAATAATTCATGGTATTAATTTGAGTACCTATTTTTGTCCATGATACCAACATTCGCTTATATTGGTAGGAGTAAGGCTTTTTTTTCAGCCCAAGTAAAATTTAAACATGCAGAAATAAAACTAAAAAAAAAATTGCATAATTCTACAAAGCAAAATAAATACATCCTATATGCAAGCATCAGAAGCTGATCCCAACATAGCTGGGATAAGGCTAGAATGATGATGATACGTAAGCATCGCAAATGGAAGTATGAATATATGTGAATGTGCTTTCAATTGTATACATACCTGACTTTGTATACCAGTTCCGAAGTAATATGATGCTGAATGATTTTGTTGTAAACTGTTTTGTCCGAAACCATATTGATGGATGGCGCTGACTGCGGCTTGCTGGTAGTACGGTTGCTGTAGTGTTGGTTGCTGACTCAACCCAAACGGGTTGTTCAATATAGGTGCGTCTTGCTGTTGGATTATTAAAAAATATTTGTTTTAATTTTCATATATGTATACCTAATTTATTTCATTATTTGTCAGTATACAGAATTTTATTCAAATAGTCTATCGAATCTCTTTGGTGACTATGAATGGACATAGCTTCTTTTACGAAATACATTTTTTATTCAAATAATTCTATTAAGAAAAAAAAGAACTTACGTCATTCACTTGAAAGTTTCTCATATTATTATAGGTAGACATCACTTGATTCACTAATTCATCCTCATTGTTGGCCGGCTAAAACAATTAATGGACACCTGTTTTAATTTGACTGCTTAATTTCATTAGCTAATACATACCAGCAGATAGTCATATGAATAATTTGTAAGGTAAATAAAAGTGTATAATATAATATGTAAACAAAGTACATGACACCTTGTTTAGTAGAACTCTTTTGTACTTGACACATAGACTTTTATATGATTTTTTTTTAATATTCAATTATGATTCATGTCATAGTGTGGAGAAAGTTACATATACAAAGATGTTTTTTTGTTTAAGTTTCATGTAGTTTTATGTATGAATCAAGTTCAAATGTATTCAACCAGTAACCTGTTGGCATATGTATTCAATGGATTGTCATAGCTATATTGTTATGGTGGGCTGAAAATTGAGGCATATAGTCAAATCTTTCATGATTTCTTATAGCGTTGTATAATAATATAACTCAACAAACTTAATTCTGAAGCATGGAAGTGGAACAAAAACAGAATTTTTAATATGGTCTGCACAGAAATCGTATAGAATTGCAAGTAGGATAAGAATTACCTACATGGTGTATCAGGGGTACATGGTATTCAAATGATTATAAAAGCAAGGTCCAGTGAAAAATCATTGTTTAAATAAATATGAATTATAATAAAAATGAATTAGTAAACTTTTTAATAACAACAAAGAAGTTTTCGAATATACAATGGTCAGTTTCTACATGTGTATGGCTCTAGTGTTTTTCCTGGCACATGATGAACATTCAGATGTGGCTGGTAAACCACCATAAAATTGGCAGTAAAAAATCTGATTATCTGTGCAACTGATAGAGCAGAATCTACTTATATTATTTTATAACAAAAATGTATCCATAACTCCATACCTTTTTTTTCAAAAGTTCCACCACCAAAAAGTTTCCTTCAAAGTTATGTCCATTTATCTTTCTCATTACAAGCGCCGCATCTTCTTCCTCCGGTAACCCTACTGTCACTTTCTTCGTTTTTAAAGTATGCGCCGTCAAATTATCCAATATAAACTCATTTAAACCACATTTTGTGGTCAATATTGTCTTGATATCTTGGTACCGCACCTGAAAACGTACCAGATATAGTTTATAACGTCTGAAATACCTAACAAAATCGATATTTAATCAATTATTAGTACTTACTTTGGGAGGTAAATTGTATATAGTTAGTAACATGGTCAAGAGATATATATTGTGTTCAATAACTTGGTTGAAGCGGATGAAGAGATAACACAAAAGTCAAAATCTCAGTACCTAACAGACTTCAGACCAGTCAAGTTGACACCGACAGTCTGTGACTGGTGACATGACAGCCGAATGAATAGAGCTGCACTTAAGCTGAACAAGGTTTTTAGTCGATTTCACAACAAACCATAGAGTAGCTTTAAGAATTAAAAGTCTTCGTCTTTTGACATTTGACATTCTCATTACCCGAAGTCGCGAGATTTTCATGTCTTTGGTTTGATCCTTGCCTGCTTGCAACGCCTGGCGCCTGCATATGGCCGGGCATTGATTGATTAGTTGTTTATCAGGGTTTTATCTAAAGCTATACTTGTATTATTTGATGTTTTTCAATTGATTGTTCACTTGTACATTATAAGAGTTGTCGTGCTATCGGCTGTTAACTAGAGCCTAGTATTAGCTATGTTTTGATATTCACCGAGCGATTCTTCAGTAACTCTTTCAAGATGATGCTAACGATTCATGGATTTCCTACGAGTGTATGTTGTTATTTAATATTTTGTTAGGTGTTGTGTATAGATAGCTTAAATACGTGCTAATATGTACTTGTATACTTTTGCAGACTAAGTATCAAGATGTTAAGTTGTTGATAAAAGGGGAGTGCAATATCAGCGACTTCATTCTTGACAATTTGTTGAATGACAACGAAGGCTCCAAGAAAGTGAGGGTAGGCCTGGCTGACAATGCTGAGGGATACAAGGTTATGAAATGTCTCGACGGCTATCGGATTCAGGGGAACCATGTTCTGAAGGTGGTCCCAGTTGGAAAAACCGCTGTAAGTGTTTTGCTGTAATATAAAACAAAATCTTATACCCCTTAGAATTTAAGTGGACATTGCTTAGAAAATTTTTGTATTCATTAAGATCAAGTTCCATAACTAATTATCTTCTAACATCATACAAAATTACTATATTAAATTTAATAATATTTGTTTTCAGCCAGCACCACCGCAACCAAACTCCTATGACCCTAGATCTGGTTACTCAAACACACCCCGCAATGAATTTTCAAACCAATCCAGAAATGACTACATTAGCATAAATCCATCAAATGATTATGTTAATAAGGTACCTCATGGCCACCCTGGGCCTCATAGCCAAGGGGCACCTGTCGCTCCTGTTGGCTCTAGGTACTATAGTTTAGGGGATTCATATGGTCAAGGAACCTCAGGACCTCCTAGAGGACAACATGGGCAACCTAGTGCTCAAGATAGCATGGGAAGACCATCACCATGGGCATCAAGCGGAAATAGCACTAACCAGTGGAGTGATAACCAGCCGATGGCCGCTCAGATACCGCAAAACACATTCAGTTACAATTCTCAGCCTCAAAATGTGAATTCGTCATTTGTCCCACAGGTATGTCTAAATGTATAGATTTCTTTTAGCAAGTCAATTTTGATTAGCTTTCGTTATTTTCATAATTCACAGCATGCTAATTAATATAACTAGGTAGTTGCATGAAATACTCTTAATACACCACATAAGTATTAGAATTTGACAAATATTATAGTTACATGATGCCACAATAGTCTATGAATAGTTATATAGTAAATAAGTATATAGCTTAGATTGTATGGTCGCCCAGCAGCATCAGCCAAACCCTGGTCCATCAAGACCTGATGTCCGAGGCTTCAACCAAGACAGAAGTGCACCGGGCCCAGCAGGGTTCCAACCCAAAAATATGGCACCAGTACCGGTAAGTGTCATTGGAACTAAAAGTAATAAAGTCTATAATCGGCTTTACCTTGGATAATTGGGGGTAATCTAATAATCTTATTAAGATTAGATTTGAGTATAAATAAGACATGCTTAATCATTAATCCTCGATTTAACCAATTAAAATATAAGAATTATGGACAGAAAACAAAAAAATTAATACTCCTGCTGCCAAGGGTTGTAAAGGGCTAAAAAGTATCTCTAGATATTGGGTTTGTCAAGTCCCATAATCGAGGTTTAAGTGTGATAAGACCCTGTAAAAGGGATGTTCAGCCCTTGACCACTAATAAGGGAGAATTTCACACTGCCCTGTTGCCCTTGCAGATATTTCTAATCAGCCTACTACAAGCATTTCGTGTTTGTTATTCAATATTTATCAGTTCGTGTTTCTGAAGTTTTCTTCAGCCATCAGAACTAGTCTGGTGAAGCTGTCAAAACATCTTTTGAGGTTCAATGCATCAGATCCTTTTAGAAAAAAATATTTTATTCCATCTTAATGGCGATTCGACGTCGCTAAAGTAGTTCTAATCTTATTGTGACCTAAAAATCCATGAAGTTACTGAAACAATTTTATTATTTACAAGCAGTTGCCCGCCACTTCGTCCACGTGGTTAGAAGATATAAGTTATGACACCTTGGGTTAGGTACAATATCGCAAATAAATTATAGCTTAAGTTCAGCGCGGATAATGTAGCTTCTCAACAGTGAAAAAATTTTTCAAATCGGACCAGTAGTTTTGAAGCCTATTCATTTATATATATCATTTATGTCAAACAAACAAACAAATCTTTCCTCTTTATAATATTAGTATAGTCAAGATGTTTTCAAGTCACGATTTTTAATCATACGTTAGCTTGTCTTATTTATATTCATATCATGAATATTAATTACAATTATCTTTAAAGTATGCAATTATTTATCGATGCACGATTATTTGGTGTAAAACGTCCGGGAGCTAAGAATTTAACGTTATGATCGAAATATATACAAAAAAAATGTATGTATTATTGTATTAATTCTCGCCTCTGTGACAATTTCCCTTAGCCCATTATTGGGACCATTGTGTCGGGTGACACGGGGGAAAATGTATCGTTGAGTCTAGTGAAGCAGTTTAAGTCTGCTCAGAAATTACAATAACCTCTTTACTTATTGAGGTCGATTATTCCTCAATTTTATATCACAAAGAGATACTCTTTCATTGTTTTTTTTGCCATGCTTAATTCCCGAGCTTAAAATGGGTCTTTTCAAAGCCTTATTCGCTTTGATGCCTATTACCCTACGTATGCAAGCATGTTGTGGTCGCGTGCAAGGCATTACGGGTTGATATTCTCCTTTCAGGGGTGAACAGATCTGTAATCTGTGGTATACAGGCCCTTCTAGCTTTAGAACATGTCAAGGAGTATGTGATCCCGCGATTTTGCGGCTTTTAGTCGGTGAAAGTCCGACATATACTCTGGCTGTGCCCTTGGCTCTGGTTTAACTTCTATCGTATCTTCACCTATAGATGTCTCCTATCAGTTAAATCCCATACCATCAGACCTCAAGTTAAGACCTTCTAAGGCTTATTCAATCTAAGACTTAGAGGCATAACACGTTAGTTAAATTGTGCCAGTAATGTAAATGAAAAGACTTCTTACAGAAAACCTTATTAACACCGGTCGTCTCGTTAATTGCCAATGTTGCATTGCTTACACGAACCCTTATACATATACTAAAAGCAGGAAAAAATCCGTTTGTAAATAAATAATAAATAAATAAATGCGGACAACATCACATACATTGTTCTGAACCCAAAGTAAGTTGCTAAAGCACTTGTGTTATGGAATTCAGATACAACGAAGGTACCACAAACACCCAGACCCGAGACAATGTAGAAATGTGAATTTTTACATTGACCCGACCGGGGCTCGAACCCGGGACCTCAGAGCTAGCGACACCTTGAAACCGGTGCGTACGCTACTCGACCACGGAGGTCGTCAATTTTGTGCGTATCAACGTTTTTGCGTAAAGAATATTAAAATGATCATCGCGTTTCATTTACGCGTTATCAACGTTTGTGCGTAAAGAATATTAAAGTGATCATCGCCCCGGTAACTACTGCTGGTTGGATTTATGTAAAAAATATACACAAAACATACAATTTTCGCAGAAAGTACTAAGCTCATTGAATATGGAAATTATTGAGCCTAGAAAGTCAAGTAAACGATTATATTTAGATCATAAATCGAAACGACTCAAAGCTCCTAGACCGATGACTATCAAAAATTAATAGGATCGATCTTTTTTAATAATCTTCCATCGAAATCTAATGAAATTAAGGCTTCAGTAAATATTAGGTGTGGTAATAAATTGAAAATATATTCTATTTGTGTAAGAGCCAGCGCAAAGTTGGCGGCGTGTTGCGCTACGGATTTCTTGATGTCATTCTAAAATAGATTTTAAAACCAATACTATAGAGTTCGCAAAAGTTTGCCAAACGATAACAATGTTTGTGCGATGCCAATGTTTTGTCTAACAGTAATGCACCTCATGTTGGCAGTATTAAAGTCTGTTTTCGAGTGTCATAAAAAACGCACTCCGTCGACTTAGCACCGGCCCTAAGAGCTAGGTCAGACCGACGAAAGATAAAATGTCTCATTGAATCAAATATCAGTTCCAACTTAGCTTTACATATGCATAGCTGTGTAGTCCTACAGTTTCAATGGACGTACAAATTCGCGTGTTTTTTCTTGTTATACGAAAAAAAGAGTTCCTAGTTTTTCTTATCGTTTGGTTATTTTCCTAATCGGAACGGATGAACATACAACCAAATAGTAAATAGTCCAAAAAGATCCATCCGTTCTTGAGCTATACATGTTTAACTAAAGCGACTTCTTTTAATACGTTTGAGATACAATTTTAATCTGCAGAGTGTAAAAAGTTGTAAGTTAAAGAACATAGTTTTTCCATTCCCAATGCAATAAAAACTATTTTATTGATCGGCTGTACAACATGTACTATTAATTACGCGAATATTTTTTTTAAACCAATTAACTTCCGAGTTTATAGGTTTCTTTATTACTAAACTAGAACCTTATCTTTCGTTTGGTCTGATTCAGCTCACACAACAATAAGTTAAGATATACGATATTACAATACTCACCTTGTTGGTAGACCAACTCCCGTTACCGTTGGAACAAGTCGTACCAGCCCGAACCAAAGCCAAATCCAGCACAGTCATCCAAAAACAATGATAAACCTAATTACCCAACCAAGCCAGTACCCATTGACAGAGACGCGATCAAAGAATTGCGTAAAAGGTTCACAGACGGAAGGCTGTGCGGAAGTGCCCGAAAGAGGATTTTTACCTGGATGAAGTTCGGAAAATCGTTCCAAGAGGCCCTTGCTCTCTGCAAAACTAGACTCAAAGATGTTCCCGAGTACATAGAGCGCAGAAAAGCTATGCAAACGGAACGGATGAAACGTGCTTTTAATAAACCTCCTGAACCCGAAGTACCCAGGCAACCCAGGCAACCTGCTCAATGGAAAGCACCTAAACCTACTACAGGAAACACGAAAATATTCAAAGTCAGTATCATGGACACCAACGGACCGCTGTCCCAAGAACAGGCTGACAGTATACAAAAAACTATTCTGGAACGTATCAACTTGGATGTAAATGAGGATGGTCCCAGATTTTTGGGTTGTTATAACCGATGTGGCGGTCTGCAGCTAACATGCGCGAACATGAAATCTAAAGACTGGCTCATCGAACAAGTTGCTACTATAAAACCCTGGGAGAAAGCTGACCTAGTTGTAGAAGACCAACAGAAAAAGTTGATAGCGACGTCATTTATTCCTGATTCTCAAATAGAAGAGGAACCTTTACTGAATCTTCTTAAAACACAAAATAAAGAAATGAATTTCTCCGAGTGGAGCGTGGTTGGTAGGAAACCGGAACTCAGCGGACAAATGGTCACATTCTCATTCGATGAAGAATCATTGAAACCACTGTTTGATAGGAAATTCTATTTGTTCCTTGGTTTAGGGAAAATACAAATCCGAATGAAAAAGAAGAATTCAGAAAAAGGCAATCCTATACAATTGCCAGATACGAAAAAGGTGAAACAAGAAATAAATACACAAGTTTATAAGTCTGAGCCTGGGAACTCTAAAGGGCCCGCTAAAAAGAAATCTAAAAAGAAGAAATCCAAAGGCGGACGTCAGAAGCCGACTGCTCGCAGCCAAAATCGGCCAAGCAGAAAGACCTACCAACAAAATTAATTCACGCTCATCCTCATACTCTTTTAATTACGTTAGTTATTAAGTCACATATCTCTTATCAATTCATTTTTCCTTTCAAACTAATACAACTAGTAATTGAAATGTTCACGACCTATTCGATAATAACTTATACGCTGATGCATTTAGGAAAGGAGAAAAAAAAACAAAACAAGATGTTTCCTAAAAAATCTTAGATTAGGTTACTTAACAACTTTATTATTCTAGTATCAGCAGATAAAAAGCATTCTTTCTTTACTATAAGATGAATTTGTTAACTATAAACATATTTTATTACTTTTAAATGTATACTGTTCTGAGTCTTGTCTGGAATAGAGCAATTTGTTACGTAACTCGAAGAAGATAAATCTAAAGGTGAGTCAGAATAATAACCTAATTCTCCATTTTTCCCATTTTATACATAACTTTGGTCTGTATGGATAAGTGTAGTTTATATTCGTTGAGAGATAAATTGGTATCTTACAGGTCTCTAGAGCAGTTAAAGACAGTCAGATCTCAGTATATACCTCTGAGATTTGGGATAAAAAGAGCTATTCAAAGCCGCACTTATATATAGAATCTCTGGGTTTATCGTCTCCCTCTGACCACACCGATCTGAACTGTCTCGTCAACATTCATGTCATACCTCTACCTGTTCGGAAGCGTGACAGCCTACTACAAGACGTAGAACGTCTTTTGTCTTCCACAACTACAATTATATTACTTTAGGACGTGGCGGTTGGCTGGTCGTTGTAGGTCCTAGTGAACAGGAGACTTGTCCCAATATGAAGACACAGAAGTATGCCGTAGCATTCGAAGTTCACCTACTATCGGTTGCAATCCCCCTTACATAGGGGAATTAGCATTAATCACCTCTCTAATATGATTTTGTAATGTTTTTTGTACATTTCTGGCAAACGCGTAGTCTGAAAACCAGTCTTACCAAAAGGTATGGTGTTGCCTTGGTAACTGGCTTCAAGAGGTCAGACAGGCAGTCGTTTGTCCTAAATATTGGTACTGGTACATAAGGACCTGAACCCGACCCCAAATATTAAAAATAACATCTAAGAGTTTAATGAATCCATTGGCGCAGGGAAGCACTAAGGCGCCTTTCATACTGCCGTAAGCATCTGCATAAAGGTGTTTCATGTAGACATCGTAGTTATATCAGACCCTGATGCCTCGGCAACGATACTAGTACTTACAAACACTTGTTACGTACTCATTTTGTTCATCAGCCGACAAGACCGACAGATTCCCGGTCCCGCGCTCTTAGAAGCATCGAGACGGTCGAGATGGGCGGAGGTCACCCCCCGGACCACGGCCGTTATCCCGGCAACCAGCCGTTCCAGCAAGACAAACCGGTACACATTTTAAATAGTTAATTCAACTCGTCTTCGCACACGGCAGCATTTGTGAAAGACCCTTTTGTAAATGAACAATGTCGTTGTGTATACAGCTTTCATTTTTGTGTCTGTCACACATATTAACGCTTTAATAATAAACATTCGCTATCAATTGCATGCACATGTAGTGAAGCGCACATTAATGAGTTAAAATGACTTTGACTTACGGCTTCAACATATCTATGCAGTCAGATCAATGCTTGAAACTTCTCTATAATATGTATGTTTTATAGAATAGGTGAGTCGCATCCCCGCAAACCCGGTCTTTACCCACCATTAGGTATTTACAGGCTGGTTTTATCATTAATATGCACTTACTCTAAGCGCAGACTTGAACTGCTTCACAAGACCAAATACGACTTATTCTACCTACACTGAATAATTAGATGCAGATGCGGACTATTGGTTTTTTCTTTTATGATGAAACTATAGATAACAAAAGATGACCAGATGATGGTGCCTTGCTTCATATTTCATGCATACCACGCCTAAAAAAAGCTTTCATACAAACAAAATTATTGATGGCGGTCTTGTCCGATAATAAACATGATAAGCCAATAAATACGATTGTTTTAGTTGACTATCAAGAAGGACAACTTCCAGGGACCGACGGTGTACAATATCAACAATCCGGGTCATACCGGTATTCACCCGGGCGACGTCGGCCGCTCGCCGCCCTACCAGTCCCAAGCTACGCCGTCACCGTGGCAATCTCAGGTACGTGAATATAAAACCGGTTTATGATTTCAAGAGATGATGTGGCAGACAGAGACACAAGTGATCTAAATAGCTTTTAAAAAATAAGGCTTGGGAGATCTTTGCCCAAAATAATACAGAGCTTGAACCATTTATTGCTAAATACTCAAATCAATCAATATTGTTACAGAAAATCAATATGTTAATAAATAAATAATAAATTTAAATTATCCATCCTTGTAGGGACAGCAACCAAAACAACAATTTCCAAAATCAAGCCCATTGCCTTACGACAAACAATATGACGATAGAAAATACATAGATTCAGACAATAGGGACCCCAAGATGCAGGGACCAAGAAGTGACCCAGCCCCAGATAGGGCTTATAAGGATTATGACAAACGACGCGGGTTTTCACCAAGAAGGTCGCCTCATAGAAGGCGTGGATCAGCTGACAGGAGAATTTCCCCTTCGGGTAGGAGACTATCCCCGTCAAGAGTTTCTCCGGCTAGACGGGGTTCTCCGCCTGGAAAGCGAGTATCCCCACTTGGGAGAAGAGTATCCCCACCGGGGAGGCGAGTTTCCCCGCCTGGGCGACGGGTTTCCCCGCCAGGCAGGAGAGTTTCCCCGTCGGCGAGACGAGTTTCGCCAAATGGCAGAAGAATTATGTCTCCTGGAAGAAGAATCTCACCATCAGGTCGACGGCCGGTGTCTCCCAGAAGGAGAGGATCCCCTGGTAAGTTGTTTTACACTTTTGAGTCAATTTTTTCTACTCTGATGGAATCTTTTGTGCCGATTCTTCTCCCGCAGCAACAGGACATAAGAAGCGATGAAGTGTAGACGCATCTACCTTTTGTATTCTCATCAAGACTAAGTCTTATAGTTGTCGATCGACCGTAGTTCCAACTAGCGCTAGTTTTGGATTCCAGATTACCGACTCGATCTCAATTATTATAAAACAGAGTTCTACATACGGGTACTTACCATATGCCTACTTATCTTTATGAGTCAAGCCCGCCATCATTGCAACTCCTGTAAACAAGGATCGACAATGACAGCACTTCAGCTCGGTGTGTTCCAAGAATATGATTTACTGTTTTGGAACGCGCATCGAATTTATTAACTGTAGTAATCTAAGATTACATTAGGAGCTGCGATTAATTTCTGTATCTTTAACAGACAGGCGTATGCAGGGTAACCACCCGGGTCGTCGGCCCTCGCCACACAAGCGCATGTCCCCTAACAGACGTCTCGTGTCCCCGAGAACCTCGCCCGGCCGCCGCAACTCGCCGCACAGGCAGCCTGCCAGGTTGGTTTATCCCTACTAATATTATAAATGTGAATGTGGATATATTATGTTTGTTATCTTTCGCGCGAATACGCGACAGTCATGCAACTTTGTGCCCATATTCTTGTAGATATTAGAAGATAGGAAGAAAGAAAGAAAGATCAATTTATTTGTTAGAAAACAGTACATTAAAAAAGTAAAATAGGATACTTTCTGTCATCATCGGCCTAGCCTTTTCCAACTATGTTGGGGTCGGCTTCCAGTCTAACCGGTTTCAGCTAAGTACCAATGTTTTACAAGGACCGACTGCCTATCTGACCTCCTTAACCCAGCTACCCAGGCAACACGATACCCCTTGGTTAGACTGGTTGTCAGATTTTAAAACATATTATGACCTCATTATTTTATCTAGTACCTGGGTACTAATATAGCAATTTTCTGTAAGGTACTCGCCAGAACACTCGGACAAGTACGGTCAAGATAAGCTGAAGCACGTTCGTCCTGCCTACGAGCCCTCAGCACATGTAAGTACCCCTTTACTTTATCAACGAGTTAAACATTACTCACGACTTACTTAAAAGAGATGTGAAAATGCTTCTTATGTGTTTTTAATTAAGGTTGACATTTAGTTGATATGTTACCGGCAAACCTCTTGAAAGCTAAAATATGGAATGCAACTGTGCTGCCGTGTCAGCTCATACGTAATGATGGGTCCGAAACTAGTCGGGCTATCCCGATAAATACGCGTGACTAAATCGTTGCATTTTTTAAGTACGTATCATTCATCCATCGCAGTCGCATCAGCTCATGTTTACCAACTCCGGTTGGAAAACACTTTGAAACTAGCACACCAATTCTAAAAAATAAAAGATAGTGATAAAAAGCTTTCACTACATCGAAGTCAATTTAATTATAGATGAAGTTGTTTCTCTGTTGCTACTGATTTTGCTATGCAGAAAGCAAGAGGTGACTCAAGTTGTTTGCCGGTTGCCATTCGAAATCAATCAAGTTTCGATTTTATTTTAGATTTTGTTCCTCAGTTTTTACTTTAGCAAAGTGAAAAGTTTATTTATCTGAAATATGAACGTGTGTATTAGTGACATGTAAAGCTAACCGAAATTAGTAAAAAATAACGTCTTTTATTGAGTTGGGCATCAACAGGATGCAAAAATATTGCTATACCTAGACTAAGAACTATTTGTGTCATGTTTATGGCATATGAAAAAGACTTTCATTTTATTATGCACGAAAATGAAGCAACTTGAAATGTGAAGCAAGAGATAAAAATCAAAATCCAATCCACTCCTGGATTCCAACAGCAGCAGAAAGAATTTTAATATTCTAGGAGACCTTCTAGAAAACTCTAACTCCAACTCCAGACTGTATTCAGTTTCTGCGTCTTAGTTCGGAAATCTGTGAAGAAATGTGTGGGGAAATGAATGCATTCTATACTCTCTCTTTCTCAATTGTATACACCTTGACAAGTGCCAGAGGGGTTTCATTGATAACGACATAATCTTAAGCCATACTAAAGCGGTATTTCTCGTTAAACCTTGGCTCTCTGAATAAGCTGTCCAGCAAGTCGAGACCGGCACGCGAGGAAATGCACAACACCACCGACGATGCTATCACATTGGCTGAGTACTACCCGTCGTCTTATCGCATGGTTGATGTAAAACCTGGTGTTAGAGATTAAGCTACCAAGCCTTGCAAGTCTTTAAAACACCCGTGTAAAAAAATCTGATGTGCCATCGTGTTTCTCAGGATATTTTTCTTAGCCCATTTCAGCATATGATTGCTACTGCTTTAATAATATACAGTTCAAATAAACTGATCGAAAACCTAGATGGAGTTTGAAACAGCTGACATTATAGGTAGCAGAGAGATCAGAGGGCCTACGCAATGTTGTATCGCACTGCAATAGGAATTTATGAATTAGATTAATCTTGAATCAACCCTACATAATTACAGTATTTGACAAAAAAAAATAGCTACAAGGTGCCGAGCGGTAATGTTGTGAATTTGTCAGTCTTAAACATTAGCGATTTGTCAGCGTGAGATTCCTCGTAAATGAGTATTGAGGTCCAGATGCTATGAATTAAAAATATTACGACGGTGTTGCCATTGCCAGAACTTAAAAGAGAAAGAGACAGAAGAAGCTGTTTAGTGAAAATAAAAGAAACATAGCTTAGAAGGAAGCTCACGTAGTTTGAATAACTTTTCAAGTTTTGATTCTCAAGATATTATTGACTTCCGTCATGTTTTTACTGCTGCATGCAAAAAGACGAACTGTATCTAAGAGAGATCGAGGTAGAAATGGCTTCACTAGTAGACCTCTTGTTTCTTATTTCATGGTTGATAAAACCTGGTGTCAGAGTTTGGGCTACCAGTAGGGGCCTTTCGTGGCTCAAAATACCCTAGAAATATGGTGTGCTGGTTTCCTCAAGATATTTTTTTCCCTCGTTTGAGCTGGTGGATTCACTTTGGCTCTTTCACTTTAAAAAGACGATGGTGCATACCGGAATTTGAACACGACCTTTGCAATCCAATGGAATACTAGGTTATTACTGATTGTCTTCATTGAAGAATCCTTGGAGAGTCAATTGCAGTGAACGATTGTACCATCGAATTACCGCAGTTTTTGGATAAAATATATATTTGAAATATGATGAGAACATTGATGCAAAGACGAAAATATCTTTTGAGCAAGGTTACTTGTCTCTGTTAGTGCAAGGTATAAGCACAAATTATATGAGGTTATCATTCATTTGCGATTTCTTTAACTGATCTCTGGGATACAGTATAAGAAACCTAACTAAGTAGCTTACGCTGAAATGAATCTATTTACTGAATAAGAAAGAATATATAATTTGAAATTACGGAAATCATAATTTTTCGCATTGCTATTGCATGAAAATTTATGATAACATAAATCATAATTTGTCACACTAGACGAAAAAGAAACTAAAGTGGTTACAAGTGGAAGCAATTAGTATATAATTGAATACATGTGTAAAAATAGATATCTATTACTTATGTCACAACGGAAAAAGCCTATGACAACCTGAAATAATTGTTTTCATAGGAAATATATATGTGAGGCCTTGTTGGCGTAATATACGAAAATTTCTTATTAAAAATGTACTTGTACGATGTTTCCAAAGACCCATCGTGTGTGAACAAAAGAATAAAATGCTGGAGTTTTAGATTGTGGTTTTTGTCGGCGGTCTTCAAAGAAAAAAATTCAATCAAAAATTTTTTTTGGAGTTTTTCAAAAACTTTGAACCATTTCAAAAGTTCCTCCGGGCAGATATCTACAAAAGAACGACCTCAATAGTCCTATTTGAATCTTTTTTTTTTTGTATAAATGTATATTTGCACGCTTAGTAATATTGTATTCATAGTTGTCTATCTATCTCCGATTTTGCAAACTAACTTTCAATTTCCAGGCACAAATCCAAGCTAAGTACTCGGGTGGTTACCGCCCAAACGTCCACGAGAGTGTTCAGTATCCCATGCAAGGGGTAAGACAGGTTGAGCAGAGGAGTTCTCCTTGGCAGAGGGAGGCGGACGATGCGCCGAGCTCCATGAAGCAAGAAGATGACAGGCCAAGGATGCCGATAGGAAGACGTCAAATGTCTGACCTACCAGTTGACACGCCCCGCAACCACTCGCCGCCAAGAAAATCTCGCTCGCCTCTACGTCACGACAGGGGCTCATACAGGGACAATTACAAGAGGATTTCTCCGTCGACGCATTCATCGCGCTCTCCGAGCCGCTCTTGGGCAGTGGAGAAACGCCGCAGCCCGGAGATCCGCGACGCCCCGCCGCCGCCCAGCTGGCCTGAACAAAACCTACGTGACAACGACTACTCAAGGCCAAGTCGCTCCAATTTTCCTGATCGAGATCAAAATATTAAAGACAAAAATGTACCAGTTTGGGAAAGGCCGATCGAAAAAGATATGGACCCTCGCGTCAGACGTATTGAAAACCATGAACGAAGATCATTCAACGATGAGAAGATTCGTGCTGCTAAAGTGTTGGCCGAACGAGATCTATTGCCGCATCCAAGTCATTTAGATAAACAGCGGGAACCCAAGTTTGCTACGCGGGAGTATCCGGATACCGAGCGTCGTGACAACTACCGGCGACGTGACGAATCGCCTGATCGCAAAATTAACTTACACAGAGAAGACTACGAATCAGCTCGAAGACCACGAGACCATGAGGAACGACAGCATCTCGACGATATGCGTCGCAGAAGAGAACCATCACCCCGCCACGACAGCAGGAAAGATGACATCCCTAATCCGAACATGGATAAAGACTTCGAAGACATCTACAACAGAGCTTTGCAGTTCAAAAAGAAGGCGGAAGAGTTACGCAGATTAGGTTCCAAAAAGAGGGACGACTTTTTAGAGGATGAAGTTAGCAGAAGCCATCATAGCGAGAGGGAACGCGAAGATAATAGATCTCAGCGTTACGATGATCGTCACAGGTATCCTGAAGATGATCAACTGCGGCAGCGTGAAGATCGGCGTGACGTCAGACCTCGTCTCGAGCCGCGCTCGGACGACGCACAACGACGCGACTTCAGGCGCGAGGATGGTCCACAACCCAGCGATAGAGACCGGAACGCACGCCTCAACATTAGAGCCAAACGAGAGAAAGCCGTCGAAGAAATCACCAGCAAAATAATCAACAGATATGAATACTACAGGAATATGAAGGGCGAGCAAAAGACCCGCGTTCAAGAGGAACTTTCTCTTGCGATCGGGCGCATTATACACGACATGTTCGGTGATAATGATGTATCCTTCATAGAGATCATTATCAAGTATCAAGCAAAGTACAGAGAAAAAGATGAGCAGAAAATATTGCAAGATGTTATGGCTTCACTGCCCAGCCAATTCAGAAGTATTAAACGAAAGGCTTCAGGTAAGTCTCAGAAAGTGATGTATCAATTTAGGCATTTTAAACCCTTTAAAACCTAGAAATTAAGCGTTTCTAGCCGGTATTACAAACGTTACATAAAATTAACTGTTAATTAATTAGTTTATTTCGGAATAAAACTTTAAATCGGTATTCTCATACGCTAGTTTTATAACTAGCTGTTTATATATAACCATAAATTCAAAAACAATATTTAACTTTTAACTAGTAGTTACTGTGTGAAGCTAAAGATTCAGAATAAACTATACTAATAAGCATAATATTTTCATAGAACCTACGGAGACCCTTAGCAAGACCGCGAGGCGTTCTCAAAGCCCCCAGTTAAAACAAGGTAGGTTAACAACAACATATCTAAATTGTACGCCAATCACATGATTAAAAATACAAGTGCCTACTTCTCCCATCTTTTCAGAACCCGCTCCGCGACCAAAATTGAGCGACTCCAGTAAGTCCATAATCGAATCATTTGCTCGTCATGTTTTCATAACAACTTTTTCCAGAGTTTCCAATTGTGTTTTAAAATCTTACAGACTGGACTTTGAATATAATGCCGCCGGAGGTGGTATCTTTGCCGATTGTCGAGGTTCCGCCAGGTATCCCACAGCCGCTGCCGGGCATGCCGCCGCCCATGCAGCACGCCATGCCGGGCCCCATGCCGCCCCTCATGAACCCAGCCATGGTGCCCATGATGGTGCCCGCGCCCTACATGCACCCATACGAGGCCATGCCGCAGCCCTTGTTCGCCCCCGAGCCAGTCAATTTCCAGCAGCCGTTCCCCGAAAAACCCGACACTGAAGAATGCTACAAGCTCTACTTGTGTAAAGACGATTTCAATCAGATTACAGATGTCCAAGCAGACCTCCTCAAGGACTTCATTATTACTAGAATGTTCTCCGAGACCGCGCAGTCGCAGGGGTGGGCGCCAGACTTCACCCTCAAAGGTTTGCAGAGCCAGCACAGGTATGAGTTGCTTACCAAAGACGACAGTTCCAGAGACTGGCTCGTCAACTTAGATTTTAGTGAGTTCACACATTTCAACGTGTTGGTGTACACGAAGGAAGAGTTGTGGTACGAGCGGGCTGCCATCTGGTTGCCTGGACACTCTAAGATAGCCAGGTCCAACCGCAGCTTGGTTGGCCCTCTGATCAATCTGAAGCTACAAAATCGCCAAGTGGACGGTATCAATATTGAAAAGTGGAAGTTCGTTAAAAAAATTGTTACTCGAAAAGGAACTAGATTGTATGTCGACATGCCGCCGTCTTCCGCGCGAACACTTGAAAAGCAAAAAATTATGCTGAGTTATGATCTGCAAAAAGTGAATGTGTTTCTGAAGGCTGTCGCTGTTGACAAGGACGCCTTCGATGCCGGTTTGAAGGAGCCCTCGGTGGAAGACCCCAACGAGATCGCAGCAGCGATACACAACTCACCGATGCCTGCTCTGACTTACGACCCGGCCATGGTTAAAATCACTCTATCCGGCTGCAAAACTCTAACACTTACGCATGCACGTAAGATCAAGGAAGTTATAAGTTACCATTTATTTAAATATCTGAAAAACGACGGCACTTCCAGGACCGACTTTTTGAAGTATGGTTTCTATCCGCCAAACTATTTTGGAATAATACCAGAAAACGACGAATCTAAAAAATGGTTATACACTCAAAACTTTGGTAAAATTAATCGTCTCTCCATAGTTGTTCTGGGCGGTGACGAGAATAACATTCCTTACTTTAGAATGTCGGTTACCGTTCCGAACAAGACTCAGGCGGTTCAAACACATCTGTTGTTAATCACGGAGAGGCTGAAAGCAAGCAATCAGGGAGTAAAGGGCATCAACTTCAACCTATGGAAGCCTATTAAAATTGTGCCCGAGTGGAAGAAGTGTAGGTACGAAGTAGATATAGATATAGACTCTTTGGAAACGCTGTCCAAAATGAAGTATCAGTTAGATTTCGTCGATCATTTGACGACGCATACGGTGTATTTTAAGTCTGAGCATTCCGAGGCAAAACTGGAAGAGATTCTGTCTAAGTATAAGTCTGAGATGACTGATAGCTATGACGTGGCTAACATGGAACTGGACACCGATTCTGATGAGGACATCATTTGTTTAGATTAAGTTTGGTCGAAGTTTGTTTTAGTTTTTTTCGTTTATTCGTACTTGAGTTATGTCTTTCGTATGTATTATTATATATAGGTTGGTTTTTGTGTATCTTTAATTGTATTTAAAGGAGTTTAAATATTTGAGTCACAATTAAACTAAGTTTGTGGAGCTGTATGGACTTTCTGGGTGCTCGCTGATGTTTGATAAAATTGCGAACGCTTGCTGTAGCGTAGAATGAGTAGCGTTGGGTTAACATGTAAACATGCCTTAAGGATAAGCTATTGATGACATGATCAAATTTTATTTTAAAAATAACATGAAAGTATAGCAGTCGGTTCTCCAAACATTAATAAATATTTCTGTCGCCAGTTCTAATAAATATATATTTAATATGTTTTTTGTCGTTAGGATTAGCACGTCACGTCAAATGTCAAGAGAATCTTTTGAAGACCGTTTAGTTGTTATAGATTTGTTGTTTTATTAACTTGTAAGTTATTCTAATATTTTGTTTCTATCTCCATTCATATTGTATTCAAATATAGATAAGTACTTAAATATATTTCATATAATATGAAATATTTATTACTGCAATTTTAAGATTAAAACCTTTCGATTCTTGTGTACTAATGATATGAAGAAATAAATGTCTATAAAAATATTGTTTCTGTTTTTTTGTTAAACGATTCGAACACTAAAGTTTAATGAAACATTTGTAAATAGTTTATTATCCAAGGTATGCGCTGTACGTTCCCATTTTAAGGCCTCTCTAGTTTTGATCTGTGCTGACTGATTCCAGCGCCGGCAACTTGTGTCGCAAGAAACCAGCAAGCTACGCGGGCTTTAATATAGAGCCCAAGCGTTTAAGCCGACTCAGGTGAACTCTTTGTTGCCTTTTTGAAGTTCAGATACAGGACCCTGTTTATTTGTAAAACGCACACAACATTCGAAAAGGCGGTCCTTGCTTTGCCATCAAAATCGACACCTTTGGCTTGGCAGTTCTGCGGTCTTTCCAATAAGCGATCGCAGACTAGTTATAGAACTTTATCAAGGAATTCAAGAATAAAATGGTAAGTTTTCTTATTCTATTATTTATGCCCTAAAAATATATGATTTTCTATAATTTTCGCAAATAAAAGTATTCTACTAATTTTGTTGGGTTGCTAAGAGTTGCAGAAATCAATAATGATGTCGTCTACATGCGAGTTCGGAAATTGAATAGAAGTAATCCGCAAGTGGAATTTCTACTCACGTGCAAATAAAATGAAGTAAGATACATATTAAATATTTCAGCTGTGCCTTTGGTAGTTAAGGCATCAGTCTTCCTAAATTCAGAAGTATAAGCTTATAAATAAACTAAGAAACAATTTTTTTTTTTCTTTATAATCATCTGTTTCAATATAGTTTTGCTTGTAAGGTGGGTAAGGTAAGTAAATCTGCTACGGATGTCTAATAGTACCATAAAATGTAATACTTGGAAGTCATTTTATTTTTTAGAGTTCCGTGAATAAAGGACGGAAGCGGAACGTTAGTACTAAGTCTTCGCTGTACATTCTGCCAACTGGCTGTATCGGGTGATACAAAGTTTTCATTTTCCTACACTGACTGAACTCACAGTTGGGTGAGTTCTAAACACTAAACAACTTGGTTAAGTTTTTAGGATTCCCCATTTACTGAGGCACCGCCGTCTGTCCAACTGTTTGTCTTTCCATCTGTCCGGCATTAGGCTGTATCTCATGAACCGTAATAGCTACACAGGGGATATATCTGCTGCCATTATAGAAATAAGTTTGAGGTTAAGCAAAGGATGTGACGGCCGAAAATTAGCTGGAGAACAACCGATTTTTCCGTATTTGTCCGGAACAGATCGTTTTACTTAAGAAAACTGTTTTCAACGTTACTTTATAGAGTGCCTTCGCTTGCATTGAAGAATATGTATTTGGACATTTCAAGATTACCCAGTGTCGAAATTGGAGTCTGAAGTTTTTTATATTACGTTTAGAGTTTTAATATTCGCTTCTGGCTTTTCTTCTTTTAGTTTTTGGGCATAGCTTTCGCAGTTGCCTTGTATTACTAGACTATCTTTAAAATTGTTTGGATATTCTGTGAGACTTCATTCTTTGAGATTTTTGGTTCAACCAGTCTCACTGGAAACATTTATTATAATTTTGCAAGAATATTATTTTTGGTCCATTGCTACAAAAAGTAGTTAGTCGTATTTTGGTATTTATTTTTTCCTCAAATTGTCTTTTATTTCAGACGTATTCCAATACTTAATCTCATTTTTGCATTTTCAGGAGTTATTGTTCATTTTCTCTGTTGATATCAAAACTTTGCCAAATCACACTCTATTTCTGAAAGATTGGTCTCTTGTCCTTCATTAAAAGTTTGTAAATTAATATTATCCAAAAACTTTTCAGATATGGATTAGATTATATTTTGAATCTACTTCCTTGCTTTTTGCGCAGCTCTGTGTCTGTGCGATTTTCGTGCATTACAGAAGTTTTAATGTGTATGATATAGACACGAAAGAAAGCTGTATTCATCACTGTTTACTTATACAATGGCTACCCTCACGTGCTCTCCATTCTTTTTTTGGGATGGGAAACCATGTGACTACTTCCTCTTTGGGTAGAGTGGAAGGGCGTGTCAAACTTTTACTGCCTAAAACTCACCCAAGTTCCTTCCTTTCCCCTTCGTGTACCGGGGCCACTTAAACTCTTTTGGACAATTCCGTTGCCTCGGCAGAGCATGGCCCCATTGAAAAATGTGCTTCGAATTGCCGATACATGTTTCTTTCTATTTGCTAACTGGTCTAATCTGTTTCGCCTTACAGAGAGACCGTCTTCGAGTGCATTGAAACAGAGGCCAGCCCCTACTGCGGCTAAAAAGCCAGCTGTATCCAAACCGGTAGCTAAATATGAACAGAGCAAGTCGGCGAAATCTGAGCCACTGAAGCAAGAAGTTGTAAAGGGTTAGTACTGTTTTTGTTATTAAGAGGCGGTATATTTAAACATCGATAATTATGGTAAGATACCCCCGCCCTGCTGTGGGACAGTTATTGGCTTTTCTGTTGTAATTAAAGTTGCCATCTGCTTTACATGTTTATTTTGCATATCTGGGTTTGGAATTGTGCCAGAATTTATCTGCCCAAATACAGTATACATCTAGTGGTTAGTGACACTGACTGCTATACCGGAGGTCGTGGGTTCGATTCCCGCCTAGGACAAATGTGTGATGAGCATGATCATTTGTTCTGGCGTCTGGGTGTAATTTATCTATAATATGTATGTATTTAGAAATATATAATTAAGTAAGTTTATCAGTTGTCTGGTAACCATAACACAAGCTCTGCTTAGCTTGGACTCAGATAACCGTGTGTGAGTTGTCCCAGGATATATTATTTTATTATGTATAGCCATTTTGTGGTATGACCGTTGGGCCGCCACGTCAAAGGTTGTAGGTTCAAATTGTATACTAGTAATGTTTTCCTAGTAACTATCAGTCGCTAAAAATAGTGAAGTCTTAGTGGTGGTATAAAACTGTGGCACCAGCTTATATATCAATCATAAAGCAAAATAATAAAAGATCAACCTAAAGAGTTCATAATGTTCACATAAACTAACTAGTAGTGACTAGGTCTTATTCTTCGACTATATTATTGTATTCTTCTATATTCTGTATTGCATTCTGAACCTCTTACATCTATGTTTAGAGTGTGTTTTTCTTTTGTCTAAAGGAGCAAACAAGACTTCTGAAGCGCTAGACGCAACGCCCAACGAAACAACTCGGAATAAAAGTATGTGTTGTGTGTGTTATTATGTGTAAACTTTCTCTAGAGAAGAAAAGGTCTTTGCCCGGCACTGAAACATTAAACATTATAGCTTACCCGACAAACATAGTTTTGCATTATACATTTGTTTCTAAGGACTTTCTAAGATAGATATAACACTTGTTATTTATGGATATACACATTAGACAGTAGCCGATTCTCAGACCTACTGAGATTGGATATGACATTAAAAAGAAGACTAATTAAAAACAATAATATGTTTCTTTATCCTAACTATTTAACCTAACTATCGCTTTTATTCATTACAGCTGAAGTAAAGAAAACGGAAGAAGAAAATAATCCAGCAAATCCAGCGACGTCAGAGGCGTCTAGCGGACGCTACGAGCTCAACGAACGTATGACGCGCATGGTCGAGACAGAACTACGAGATATTATGATAAAGGTAACTTATGTGACGCACATGGATATGTTGAGGAGTCACATTGCAATTTTTAATTAGTAAGGCCTGCTTAGAGGTAGACTGCCCTGCAACAGGCTACCTAATCAGTTAAACTGTCATTAAATAAATTGGCAGAGCTTTCAGGCTACCGTTGATTAGACATGTGTCAGAAATACGTATTCTTTCGTATTCGATGTAAATATGTGCACATGAGACAGCTTAACGTGGCATCGGCATTGATTAAAATAAGTTCACATATTGCTGGCTTGAGCACGTCAGATGTTTTGGCGCTAGTTAATCTGAATTTTATTATTATTACAGGTATGGCAGGAACTACCAGACAATCCATCAGATGAAGTTGAAAGAATCGTGGTTGATAAGCTGAGGAACAAATTAAGTGATAACTTAAGAAATGTAAGTATTTTATTTTTAACTAGGATTTAAAGCCCTTTCAATTGCTTATTAGGTTATACCTAAGGTGACCAGACTTTCTGTCCGTATTGCAAGGATAGCCGAGCGGTTGAGGTCACCGTAACCTTCTGAGCGACGTGTCTCGGGTACGATCCCGCGTAGGATAAGAATTTGTATGATCTATGAACTTTTGTCCCAAATCCGAGTGTCTTTGTGTATGTGACTTGAATGTGATTGAAATCCTCCGCGACATCATGATTAACTTCCTTAACGCGGGAGTGGTTTTTTAAAACAAATCAAAATCTCAAGGTTTTGTAAGCAACGACAGAGGGTTGGAACTATTGACACCAGATTGTAAAGGCAACTATCAACTATAAGATAAAAAGAAAATACTTTTAAAAGCAATTTCGACAAATTGAAGCTGTCACGTTACTCTTGTAAGCAAGGTTGTCTCATAGCAGGCAACCAGCGTAAAAAAGTGACTGGTAATAACCACAATTTCTAACAATAATTGTTTTATTTTACAGGTATTGGGCCTTAACATTACTAAGCGGTTACTGAACATCCACAATCCACTTTACGTAAAGGTAAATAAATATCTTTTTCATTCATATCAAGATTTCCAATTAGTAATCTTTGTAGATTTACAGAATAACAACTTCATGAATTGGTGTAAAATAAGATGATTCAAATGTAAACTTTGCCCATTCCAATGTCATATTTTTTTTTACTGATTCTATTGGCGACCCTGCTTTACTGGTTGGCAGAATGTGAATTTATCACGTATGTATTTTTGTTATATGTCAATATACATGATTAACAAAATTACATACATAATAAATAAAACTAATGTAATTTGAATTGCAATAAACGTAATTGTGTAAATTCAGACTAGACTGTAGGTCTGTGATCCATGAAAATATATGCATTTTATTCATTATATAAATTTTCAGGTTAAATTCTCCGGAAAACCTGAAAAGGTCTACTTGGGCGAGTTCTTGAAGAAATACAATTTCATTGCATTCAAACGCATTGAGAAGACAGATAACATGTTTGCGGCACAAGTAAAGACGATCAATGACTTTGATAAAGTATGCGGCGAAAGAGAAGTCAAATGTGGTAAGTGAACGGAGTTAAGAAAAAGAATTAGCTTTTTCGTACACGACGCATCATCTTTCGCAAGTCTTTAGTTCGAGTTTAGTTTCCGACAACGTGTTTCTCAAGAACAAACCTCTACGACTTTGTGTGGTAGTTGCTTGCTTGCTTTATGTTGCTTAAGGTTATGCAACAAACGGTGTATGTTAACCCATTCGGATTTTCCTTTTAAAAAGGATATATACTATATTTATCTCAAATCTTCTTCATGAGAATTAACACATACTTTTTACTTTTCAGGTAACATAAAAGTGTTTATAAACCCTATGTATAGGTTCACTAAATGTCCTCCGAATCTTGTATCGAGTTTCTATGATGAGGAAACAGAAACGAGTGATGATGCGAACACAGAAACGATTGAAAATGTCGCCAAAAGTGATAAACAAGTTGTAGCTAAAGGTCTCACTAAGGATTCTGAAAATACTCCAAAAACTAAAGAAGCTGTGAAAGCAGAAACAAATGCTAAAAGCAATGAAGTTGCAAAAGTAATAAACAAAACTGATAAAAATAACACCTCAGATAAACCAACGAATGATAATAAGGTGGTTAATAAACCCGCCAATGACAACAAATCAGTTGCAGAAACTAAAACGGCTAATGATAAAACTACAGTCAAGACAGTAACCGAAGGAAAGGCTAATGTTGAACAGAAAACAAATGCACAGAAAGCCAACAATGAGCAAGCTGACAAAGTTCAGACCGCAGCTGATAAAGCTCCTATAGAGAATAAAAATGCTAAGCCTGTTGGAAGTAAGGCTCCTGTAAAAAAGGAGGTTAATACACCAATCAAAACAGCTAACGAACCAAAAACTTCTGATAAAGGAAATAAATCTCAAGTTTACAATGATTATGACGAATTAGATGATAATGACATCCTCGCTTTAATGTCTGAAGGCATTGTAGTTGATGAATGGAGTGAAACTGATGACTAAAATTATTAACCGACAACGTTGTAGTATTGCCGTCACATTATTCTGAAACAAGAAGGATTTTTTTTTTTTGTTTTATCTGTTCGTAAACATTTTGTATAAAGATCTTTTAAGTATTTTTAAAAGTGTAAGGTAGTGTTATGTTAATTGTTTCTCTAATAAAACAACGTTAAACTTTATTGGTTTATTTTCTTTATTTGTTTGACAGAGTATTTAGTGAGTATTTTGGATTTTTACTTGAGATTTTCATTTAGGTGCCTCTTGATTTTCTGTTATCTCATCCTCGACCTGTAACGAAATATACTTTTATTAGTTGTTACCCATGATGTTGGTATAAAAAGATAAATATTTTTACATCTATCTATATAAGCCACAAAAACTGAGAACAGAACTAGTAGATAACTACTACGACTGACATGATTTTCAAGTCAGGGTCTTAAGTTTTAACCCACATGGCATACAGTACCGTCTTTTTTCACGTGCGTCTATCAAAGTATCACTTGCTTAAATGGCTAACGTAAAATAACGGAACCAGGTTGTACATCATACTTAAAGAAGAGAATAGCGGTAAACAGTTTTACTGAGGAGATGAATAAGTTCATTTAACTTACAAGAACGTTAAATAGTACTTAATTTTTAATTTACAAAGATTATAGCATCATAGTAGTAGAGCGTAATAGGGATGAAGCACGTTTCTTCTTTTGTTGGGGTACGTCTTGTTTCTTCCTTTCTTCTTCAACAACATCAGCTATATCATACACATCTTTCTGTGCCACCTGTAGGAGGAGATACATTAGGACAGGGAAGGGAATAATATGGGTAAGGAGTAATTTGGGATAGGATTTAAGCTAATTTTAGACTTATTCCTGTATATAGTTCCGATTGATCCCGAAATGAGTTGATCTATTTTATTTAGTATTAAAATAATCTCTAATCGACTAAAGAACATCTCTATCTATAAAAATTAAACAATATGTCATCAACCACTCTGCTCTATGGTTGCCATTTAAGAACTACGACAGCAGACGTCAAAGTTTTATGAACTCTGACGAATAGATATCGATTGTTCATTCGCTTGCTTGACCAGAGAAAGTAAATCTCAGCTTGAAGCCGTTATTTATTAGGTTTAGTTTTAAGAATCTTTGAAGCCTTGTTTTATTTATTTCCTCGTATTACAAACTGAATACATTCGAAGAGATGCGTCGCAACGGAAGCCGCCGCGGAACGACCGGAGGGCCATTGATGACAGATCATCTGAAGGTATATTCTCAGCACTTTCGATGTAATTTTATATAAACTTCGTATACTAAATAGCTACTTCGATTCATTATTCTACAGTATAAGAACATAATGAGCAAACAATCTATTGAAAGTCATTGATTTACTGGAGAAAAAAAACTGTAAAAAAATGAGATCGTGATAACCCACTTAACGGGTTACGATTATTATTCATCCAAATACTTATACATTTGATAGAAGTTCGACAATTGCAAAAATAGTAACAATACACGTTACAACTATTAACGTACAAGTATTAAATATTATTAAATATTATGACAATGGCCATTGTTTCTGACCAGACTTAGTAATAATAATTTAAGCAATTCTGAGCCAAGAAGTTTTCGTTTTTCTTGTTTTTAGCTCTCACTCAATATCTTGCAAAGGTCTTTGACCTGTGGAGTAATATTTAAAAACCATATCATCTATATAGCCCATTGACTTTGTATGAATTCATTCATATCTTATCTAAGACAAAATCTGATGATTTACTTGTTGTAAAATCCAATGGAACAGTTTTCCTAATGTCAAGAAGGATTGCACAATTATTTTTTAATACTCAAGACTTAAAATCAAGTTGTTGGTGGATATCAAAAGTATCTGTGCTTAGTACACCTATCATGCAAAAGTAGTACAGTCAAGTTTGGTGTTATAAAATTTAAAATTAAAACCAAAAAGTATATAAGTAATGTTCTCTTATACAGTTCCTGGCCAGGGCCACTATTAAAATAAATATTTAGAATAACACATAATACTTACAATGGAGCTTCTAAACCGTCTTTTTGGTAAATTCTTTGATGTTAGTGAAATCACCTAGGTTCGGAAACTGTCTGGTTTGGAAACTATAAGTTAATACTGTCCTACTTAAAGTATGATATAGTATACAATTTACACTTTTTAATCTCAGGATATTGATTTGGAGTTGGAACTACTGAAGCGGAAGCGAGATATGATTGAACAACAGCAACATCTGCTGGCTATGGAGCAACAGATCCAGTCTTCGGTATGATATACATAATCTGTACATTGTACATTTATACCTTACAATACAACCTATTACAAATTAAGCTTGAAATAAGAATTACTACAATTATTCTAATTGATAATTTAGTACTAATTAAAACAGTAACATTATACTTTCATCCAATTGTATCATCCATCATATCCAAACATTTTTTTTTAAGAACAAGCAACTTTTTCTATTCTTGAGCAACCAAACTACCATCAAATATAACTTGGTCAGCTAGTAGAATGTCAGGTCCAGATAATTCCTGTACCCCAAAATATCTACAATTGTCCGGCTTTTACAGTACCACTACACAAGCCACTGGCATTTTTAATCTCATCTATATGTTGTAAGCACTAATACTGCTTGGGATGACCTTTTAAATGCCATATTGTGTTTGGAACTCCTTTTTATGTTAAAAGCTACTAGTTGTAGATTCTTTTTCTTATCTTTGTAATTTATGTTGCAATATTTATATATTGAGTAAACATAAGGAGCTCTTTGAAAGATAGTAGTTACATATATAGTAATATTTATTAGCATCCTTGAGTTTTTGGTCTTGAGGAATCATTGACCAAAAACAAAAGCAAGCTCAGGGTCAAATTATCATTGTTCTATAATTGATTTTCAGAGAAATTATGATTTTGAACCACCAAGTTCTAATCGTGATTATTCCCAGTTGTATGACCCAGTTGGGCCCAAAAATCGTGGTCAGTTTGGTAGAAAACGCCTAGCTGAACCTCAATGGCAATATGAAAATACCTCTAAAAGAACGCCACCGAAAAAGAAAGGCCCTCAACCCCAATTTAATCCTCGTATGGGACAAGTTCCACCTAGACCAATGAATGCTGGGCCTGCCAACTTCCGGAACCCAAGACCAATGCCCAATCCGAGCATCGGTCTGAAGAACTTCCCAAGGGGTGCTGTGCCTCTCATGAGCATAAAAGTAAAACAATCTGTCGGTCAAAAGATTGCAAACCAGAATCCAAAGCAAATTCCTCCTCGAAAGCCGATTACTCAAAACAAAGTAACAAAGCCAAAAGCAGCCCCAGCTAATAAACTTGCGACTCAGCCTCTCGCTGAGCGCAAGAAGTTGGTGGCCGCGGCCACCGTGGCGGGCGCGCAGGTCGATGTGAACCGCATGCTGCTGCCCGACCACGTGCCCACGCAGCAGGTCACCGGCCGCCTCGAGCTGGCTCTGGGTGCTATCATGAAAAACATACGAGAATCTATCATAAAAGATTCTCCACATGCATCCATGTTACGATCTGTTGAAATGCAACGAGTAATGAAACAAGCAGTTCGGGAGCGTATAAAAACAGTCATGTTAGGCAAAGTTGTCGGCAGCATGTTGGAGATCCTCGCCTTTTACCGTGAGGAGTTTCCTCCAGAGACTGACGTCGACATTGTGAACATAGCTTTAGAAGCTATCGGCGCGCAGACATCCAACAAAGAAGAGAAAAATAATCTTATTGAGTCAGGTAGTTATTGTTACATTTTTGTTATTATACCCAATGGAAATAAACCTTTAATAGAATTTCCGCAAATACTATTAAAGTTTGACACTTTTTACTTATGTACAAGGCATATCTGCCAGGCTTCGATTATTATTGTTAATAAATAAAAAAGCAATTTCAAACCACTCTTGTATCAGTGTTTGGACAATTGGTCGAGTAACGTAATTTCGTACAAAATAGATTAAATGTTGTCGGTAAAAGGAAAAGTGTAACAGTATCATGCATAAGCAATAATTTCTTTTCCTTGAGCCTCATTTGTTTTAAAACTGGTCTAGTTTTAAAACTTTAATCATTTGAACGTTTTTCTCGGCTGCTTGTACAAAACGGTAGTAAGTGATTTGGTCACAGCAATAATACAGGCAGTGGTTTACATTTGTCTGCATGTTTTTGGCATACTACAATAAAGGTCAAGAATAGGTTTCAGAAAAAAGAAGAATATATTATGTATTTCGTTTCGAAAAAAAATAGCATGTGTCATAACCGAAATGATAATTAATAACCATGATTATAACCAAACTATAATCTTTATTCATGCATGTGTAACATTTACTTTTTATTTTATTGATTTTTGTCATTACCTAATTGCACTATCTAATTCACAGAGGATCCCGAAGATTTCTTTAAGAAGAACATGTCCTACCTTCTGGAGACTCGTATAACTGCAATGTTTGCTAAAGTGAGTACTTAAATAGTTATCTCAACTTGAGTCGAGTCAATTTTGATTGGGCGGGTAGCTGAGTGGTCGCCAAAGACCACTTATGTGGCTATCGCGAGTTCGATTCCTGCATAAGACGATTTTTTATTATTCCAAGTATGCATCTTTTGCGGTCTCAGACATGTTATTTACATAATTGTGTTTCTCCCGCAAAAAATAGCAGTTGTGGAAGCAAGAAGCACAAATGAAATGAAATTAGCTTTACGTAGAAGGCCTTCTGGAATCCTTCTTTGATTCTCCTACCTCACATTAATTCGCAGCTTGAAGAAATATACAGAGCAGAGAACCCTGACGCAGACGTCAGTGAAGCGATCCTGAAACTGGAAGAGTCGACGGGGCCCGACGGCCAAGAAGACTCGGAGGAGTTCCAGCGGTTCTTGCAGTCCAATGTTAAGCCACGCGAAGTGCGACGCTTCTTACCGCGGCTTTTGAAAAAGAATTTACCGGTAACTATGTATTTTATCGTTATTTTTTTGACTAATATTTATTTTGCCTGTGCCGAAAAATGCCATTTATATATGCAGTACTAGTTGTAGTATAAAATGTAAGAATAATTACGACATATTTCAATGCACCCTGAAAGTTTAATTGAATTTGAAGTGTCACATGCGTTCTAAAACCATTTTACTCTCCTTTTAGTCGATCATCAGGCTTCTGAACATCGATAGCATGTATCAATCTGCCAAAGCGGAGATCACTGCGTTGACAGTCGACAAAGCAGTTCAAATCGCGGCTAAGACAGAGCCGGTTGTGGTACAGGCCGCACCGGTAGCTGGTACTATTGTCAAAAGCCCTACAGCCAGTCCCATACGACCGCTGTATAACTTGCCATTCTATGTTAAGGTAAGGAGCTTCCAACTACAATTCATTACTGTTAATGTGTTAACAATGGTTTTGATGATAGTTTTCTAAATATTGTATGCACGGATCGCCGAATTTGTAAATGACATAATTTTATATTGGGCTGTGCGTGAAATAATTCAAAATGTAAGGAATATGCATTTGTGGTACCACATATTTCCAAGTCTGGGTGTTTTTGTGAAAAGAAAAGCTGGATTCTGTACAAGCATTTTTAAAGTTATTTATGTTTAATTTTAGATCATGGGTCGTCCTTCACTGCCCAAGAAAAAAGTGATGCAACAATTCATGTCTCAGTTCAACCCGAAGTCTATCAAGAAGCACAGGACTATCCACAACTTGCTGTTCGTCGGGTTCTCGGAGAAAAGCGATTTTGACGGCATTTTGGCTGCAGATGGCACTACTATGGGTAAGACATATGTTCTAAGCTTTATAAAGATCATTATAATTCAAAATTTTAGCCGCGCGAATTTTCGGAATTGTCAGACTGATTTCGGACCCGACGGTAGTCTTTTATCTTGTCAACACCACCGCCTCCGCTCATGATTAAGGTTTCCGGTTAGGTCTAAAACTAGTTGGGTCATACCGAAAAACACGAGTTAACTTTGGGTGACAGTGAAAAACTATTATACATTTTATTAATATTCTATTTTTCTCATTTTAGGACGCCTAACGCTAAGCATAAGAGTCTGCGGTAATAAAGCCAATGACAATTCGAATACTCCGCAAACTAACGTAAACAAAGAAATTGACTTCAGCCTAGACGTGAGCCAATCTGACCTGAAAAATAATGATTCAGTAAATAGCGACCAGATTAGCCCTGAGCTGGATGGCCAGATATCTGACCTACTGTCGTCCATACGCAAACAAGCCGATGCGTCTAACAATAAAATGGTTGATGAAACAATACAATGCAAACAAGAAATAGTTACTAACAACGAAACTTGTGCTGAAAAAGATACTCAAACTAATGAAACAACTGAAAACATTCCAGAGAATGATTCGAATGTTGAAAAGGTTGACAATCAAGAGAGTACTGAAAAAGCAGAAACAGGGACTGAAGCTGACCTGTCAAAGAAAGTAGATAAATATATTATTACAATAGTGACCAGTTCGGAAGAGGAAAGATCTCAGGAATCAATAAATCTGGAGACCGATTCTGAAGTATCTACTACAGTGGAAACTCCTGAAGTTACAAATAGAATCGAAAACAATGAGGCTCATGGCAAGGAAGAAACCACAACAGCCCCTGTTAAGGAAGACACATCGGAAACACCTAAAAAGGAAGCAAAAACCTCTGAAGTTGAAGAAACAAATGCAAAAACAGCTGAACCAGAAAAAACAGAAACTACAAACAAAACCTCGGGAGTTGAAGAAACAAGTACAAAAGCAAGTGAACCAGAAAAAGCAGGAACCACAAACAAATCCTCTGGAGTTGAAGAACCAAATGCAAAAGCAGCTGAAGTAGAAAAAGCTGAAACTACAGATAAAACCTCTGTTGAAGAATCAAATACAAAAACAGCTGACCCAGAAAAAGCAGAAACTACAAACGATACAGATAAAGATTTGGAATTAATTGAGAATGATAGGTTAGAAGAACTGAAGTCTGCTACTGGAAGGTCAACACCCACACGAGCAGCGGCCCGCAAGGCCAACGCTAATATCACACCATGCACCATACGCACTAGACGTGCTAGCCGCCTCGCGCAAAACTAAACCCGAGAAAACTTACTAGTAAGTAACTAAACTTGTTTTAATTTAACTAACGAAATTAATAGATTTAACAAAACGAAATTCCCACTTTTTTAGTTGTCACTCCATTCAAATTTTATCGTAATCGATTCAGCCGTTTTTATCGTTTGTAAATTGTATTGTCGTCAGGTTTGAAGCTACCAGGAAAATTTCGGCCTGCTAGCTTATCGGGAAGTGTTTCGAAATTGAGTTACAAATATCCAACCGAAACAACAAACAAACAAGAAAGTGACTGTATAAAAACGTGGGAAAATTTACTTTAATTTAGTTCCAACCTTACGCTCATAGCATTGAATATTTGAAAAGAAATAATTTATTTCTTTTCACAAATTATGGCAATATGAATGTATTACTAACTTTTTGAATGTAATAATGAAGAGGCGTGAAAAATGAGGCGATAGTTATGATCTTTAATGGAGTGTCAATTCAAGAAGGACATGTTTTTGCATGTCTTGAAGAAACTTTTATGTTTAAGGGCTCAACTAGGCTACTTTAATATTCCTTATAATTAGTATAGAAAGGGCTGTCGTGGATATCATCACTAAAATTTATGAGTATGTTGATTTTAAAACTTTTCTCTAGTTTAGAGATTTGTGATATTTTTCTTCTTCTTTTAGCAGAATTTGAGGTTCTGTGTGATGATGAAATAATTATGAATACTGTTTTAAAACTTGCTTACCAAATGGGTACAGTGTTACCTTATACATATGTAACTATTGAACTTCCTGGATGAAATTATGGTTGTCTTAATACTGATTTATTTTATAGATTTCTAGTTCTAGTTTCGAGATGAGTAGACATATATTTCGATATTTTGGTATTCTCTTTACTTGTATAAAATTAGTATAGTAAGTAGGTCTGTTATACTTGTTTCATTAATAAATAAGGGATGTTACATTTAATTCCTATTATAGAATGTACTTTTATATGTAGTTCCTGATTTTAACTTGTAATTAAACATGTTAGCAATGTATTCTAATGTTATAATTGGAATTAATAGGGAATGCTACATTTCCTTTTTACCATAGATACGTATTTTTTTGTTTTACAAAACTTTTAACAACTTTTTTAGGATGTATTAAGGTTTAAATACCTAGGAATGGTTTTATTTTATTTGCATTTTTTATTTTTAAACTCCTGCATTTAATATTGTGCTAAACATTTTAAATTTCGCCATAGCAATAAATTGATACCTACATTAAAAAGTTTTTTATTTGCAAACTAAAAGCGACCCTTTAATACTCATGTAGAGATTTACGTTTTTATTTATATTCGTTTCAATAAGGACGGAGCGCTCAGTAAGGGTTCGAGGAAAGTCTACCACCAGTAGGATAAAAACCTTCATTCGGAGTATTATCCCACTGAGTTCTAGAGACAAGTATATATAGTTGTTGTAGTCAATTGTTAAACATTCTGTATTCTAGAACATGAACCCATGTTACTTCTCAATATGAAAATTATCCGTGCCTAGCCGTGGATCACTAACAAATCAAGTTCTTTTGGTGAGATCAAGCGACTGCGTTAGTGCTAACATGCGATTAAGGTAAAAAACACGTGAATGACTGGCCTGGACCGGCCGCAACATGGTGTAGCGTCTATCATGCTTTACACAGAAAGAGTCTTAACACTACCCACTTACTCCCCCGATTAGGTGGGAGTGGTGATTAACCGTTATCGATCGACACTTAACCGTAAGACTGTTGCAGTCGTTGTTGTCACGGCGTAAAAGATAAACCATAGAAACACAACTGCCGTGCAACGTCTCAAGCGTTTGGCCGGTGCGCTAACATAATGCATTGTATATTTACAGCAAGCAATATTGATTCGTTTCTATTTTTGATTTTGAATCGATTCTCGATATAATCGATGTAGCGATTCAGTGCTACCAGCGTCGGTATTTATCAATTAGGTAAAACCTAGGTCCGGCTTGTGCCAGTGCACTAATTGCTGCTAGTATCGAGTTCCTAAAGACTAAGGGCCTATGTACCATGCAATTTGCAATACATTGTGCAGCCATCCAGCTCGGGTATCTAACGTGATATATAATCGCCAGCAATGTGTTACAACTGACGCGATATTTGTCGCATCGTCTAAATGGGCCCTAACGCTATCGAATCAGAACTCGATTCAGGAGGGTATTTTGACTATACCTTCAAGATACTTACCGAAATACCTAAATATAAAACAATACGCACCATAAGCTGGTTGATGTAGTATTCGTAAGTGATAGTGTCAGTGACGGGATCCAAAGCGGTTTGCATCATCTCGTCAAACTCCTCCTACACGAAGACATTATAAATATCATGAGATTTAATTTCTTTATGAATCGTTTTCTAACACGGCGACCTACTTCTGGAAGCTAACTAAGAAAATAACTACTTAGATGGCGTTAAAAATGACATTAAAATAAAATATTATAAATTGATTTAAAAAATCGAAATACCCACGTTTTTAAATGTCAAAGTTTATAAAATTTTGACAGTTTTTATAGTTGTAAATTGCATTGTCATCTACCAAGCTAGTTTCAGCCTGCTTCACTCAAAATTTGCAAAAATCCAACCGGAACGAAAAACAAACAAGAAAGTGAGTTTATAAAAACGTGGGAAAAATGCTGTTTATTATGGGAGTGATATGAAGATTCGAATGACGTAATTGCGATACGCTATTTCGAAAAAAAAAATAAGAGTGGTACGCCAGTTAAAAAACACATTAAGGCGAAAACAAAAAATGTCTTCGTATCGAAATCCATTGTTGCGAATAACATATTCCCATCTGAATTTGTCTGGTGAGGAATAAAAGGTGAATTGCTAACGCTATGCTGTGTTGCAAGTTGGTCGTGGTTTGTTGACCTTTGTGACTGTCCAACTATTTGGAACAAATCGTTTTGTTGTGTGTGTGTGTGTATGTTGTAATTTGATATATATTCGTAAAGTGTTAGACCTGCGTGAACGGCTCCCCTTCCTCCAGCATGAGTTGAGTGAATCGTTCCTTAGTGAGGTAGCCACGGCCCTCCGTGTCGAAGTAACGGAAAGCTGCTAGCAACATCTCTGCGCTTGCTGGATAGTACCTACAACAAAGTATCAAACAAATAATAAATGCGACGGAAATGTGAGTGTTTTTGTTAACTGTTCAAGCTTAAATCGGTTACCGATTATGATGAAATTTGTAGCTAGCCGACACCAGGATTAACAAATATTCTAAGTTTATCCGACTGCGTTACAGAAGGGTAATGATTTTGCAGCTATAACTGCAATCTAGGCAGGTGAAGCCGCGGGCATCAGCTAGCTAACAATGCGCAATGAAAAAAGTTAGTTAGTTAAGTAGGTGTTATCGTTTGTACAATCTTGAATGCTTAGCGACCTGTACGGTATAGAAAAGAAATCGGAATTTTTCAATATTTACTAGGTACCTTTCCGACGTAATTGCCACTGGACATACTATGGCTATGGCTATATTAAAAACTTATTATTTCAATAACCACTAAAGGTCGTAAATTAATTACAAATGCATGGTTCTGCAGACCTGTGTTCTATCAAAGCCTTGCACATGTATGGTAGGAACGTATGAAGCGGCACATTCCCAGTTACTTCTTTGTTTTCCGTCGCTAAGATAACCTCCTGTACCTCAGCTTCGGTTGGACAACACCCTGTAAGTAATTCTTCATGAGAGGCGATGAAAACATTTTTTCATGAGTAGTTAATTTATACTGCAAGCGGTAGCAAGCGTTGCATAAACTCGGTCTCTATTTTAATAGTATTTGTTGTTATAGAGGGTAAAGAAAAAGGGCCTCTGATAAAAAACTCGCTATCACGATTCAAGAGAGTATACAGCCTGGCAGCAGACGTACAAGGTCCCAATTCTGCTATTTACAATTATTGAATTAATGATTGAATGGAAATTGCATTAAATCTGACTCTATTCGTATTCTTCTAAGCATTTTGCCAGAGTGCTCTGCGAATCAAGTGGAAGAACACCGATGTAAAATGCAATGGCTGGAAAACGAATGAGTTGCGTCATAGTCATTTAAATGATTATATTATTAAACATTGGTAGCAGAATTGGGGCTGACAGCGGTGCCTTAGTAAACGTAAGTAATAGGGTTCTTTTCTTACAATTTGGATATTAATAAGGAACAATAAAAAAAGATAGATTATTATAAGAATTACATAACTAATATCTGATTATTAGAATCTACATTACTAAATCAATTTGTAATGTACTTACCTAAAGAACGCAAGATGGTTCCTACTTCTCTGACGTCGACGACTTGTTTCGCAGAATGGTCGAACACTTCGAAGGCTTCCATAATTTTCTTTTCCAAATCATTATTTGCATGAACTAAAAAAACAAGATTTTTTAATCAACCACACTTTAAAAGTAAAAGAATTTACTTTACAGACATACTTTTATCATCACGCGGAGCAGTGAGTCTTGATTTAGATGTCATGTTTTATAGTTTACGATTGGTAAATAAAAGCTTGTAAATAAGTCAAAAGATTTAAACACTATAATACAGAAACATGATTCCCATTCCCTTGTATCCAAGCAACTGACGCGTTTCGGTAAATTTGGACTATTGAACTATAAACGAGTACTTTGAATATTGAACAAACCGCCAATTTTCTCCGACTGACTGTCGTGACATGCAAATGTTCTGCCTATTGCTCTATGGTAGCTTCTATAGGATGGTGGCCTAGGTTTTGGTGTACGGCCTCTGTTATACTATGTATCAATGATTTACTTACATGTACAGCAACATCCTTCTGCATTCTGCTTTATACGTACCTTCAAATAACTTCAAATAACACCATACATTGCAGTGCTTAGCTTATTATAGTGTGAGTGCAAGTTGCTAGAATTATAATCATGTTATTAAATTAAATCGCTTCAAAATTTCATTTAAGAGAAATACTTTATGTGCGTGAGTTCACGAGAATGTAGATAATGAGCTTAAACACACAATAAATGACACAGAGGGCGGAAATAAGGGTGTGGTGCAACTTGGAGGATGTCTTTCATGAAACTTTTATCTGGTAAGATTAAATAAAATTGGAATCAGTAGCCTTTTTTCGCCAAATCTGATAGTACATATATCAGCTCTTTCGTCTCTCTTTTAGTTTCCTATTTTTTAACTGCAACTAATATCACTAATTCTTAGCGCTATCTATCTTAGATTGATAGAATATTCTTTTTTGCACACCACATTAGTACATGGTGCTACAATGGTTGGTCTTACCAATACCGCTAAAAGCGATCTTTCACAGACAACTAACTAAACTAAACTATTGTAGCTATAACAATCATCAACAAAGCATAGCAAGCCTTAAATACTTTGTTTGATCCACATGACATGTCGTGATGAAAATGTCGGAGTGCAAAGATTGACCAGGGATGAATTCATTTATTTAAATTTACAGCACTATAACATTTGCTGCAAGAGATTCCTAATTTTATTTTATGAAGAACTATCATTTCTACAATAAAAGGGCTACGAGGTTAATCTGTTGTCGTATACTTCAAATACCTACTTAAAGTCTATTTTGTATTTTATTTATCATAATTGATGCTTATATTTTTAAGCTTAATAACTGTCATTAATACAAGATATTACCATCTATGAATAGCATAAGAAGTAATAAAGATATTTTTTTTTCATTTTAGTCGATTATTTCTACTATAGACTAGAACCCGACGCGGCGGCAACTATCTGTTTCTTTCCGCTTCCTTTGCGTGTTGTTGAGTGCAGCCATCTTGGTTTGGCTTGGCGCTTTCTTGTACTCGTAATACAATTTTGGCGAGTAATGTTTGATGTAACTGTTGTGTTGATACTGGAAAATTGTGATTAGTGGACGAAACTAGTTAAAAACGAAATAAAATGGATCCTGCAAAGATGAAAGTAGTGGATCTAAGGTCGGAGCTTGGCGCTCTCGGTTTAGATACCAAAGGGAACAAGCCGGCTTTAGTTGAAAGATTGAAGAAAGCGCTAGAAGCAATATCAGGAAAAGGTACATGTTGTTTGTTTTACTACTATGACCACTCCTGCAATGCGATTCTGTAGTTCAAACAGTCCTTTCAACAGAAATTCTATGTTGTTTGGCAAGGCACGTGTATACCTGAACATTTTTTGGCGAAAAATCGTTTGATGAGTGTAGCCGTTGCTTTCATATGACGTCATATATTTAACATGCGGAACCCTGGCACATAATATTTGGATTCGAAATGGAGGGAAAATAATTCTTATCAATCGAGTATATAATTATTTATTTATACGTGGTCACCATTAAAATTTTTAGTCAGTCTTATAATGCACGATTATAAACAAATATATTCTTTATTTAACATTAATTCAAACTCATATTGATTGCACAATTTACAAGTAGGTACTTTTGCAAGGCCCATTTTAAATATTTATACCTAATATTTTCTCATGGCCTTTAAAACATTCTATATTGTTTACAACAATTGTTTATAGTTTAAAAACGAGTGTAATTTTTTACTAATATGAAATAGCATGTTTTAACCACAAATGTATTTAACCATCTATCACCTTCTGTTACATATTCATCTGTTTCGTTTTCTAGGTTATTTAATCAGGTGTTGTTTTGACAAGATAAATTCTTATATAAATACAATAATTGTTAATTTCATGTTATTTTGCTGAAATATTTTCAATCAATACCTACATAATGGATATTATTACATTTGCTACTTAAGTCTAAATCTGAATTGATTATCCAATAACAACAACATCACTTGTTTGTTTGTAATGTCTAAACAATATCTACAGTATTAATTTTTCTGGTAATGCTACTACTTTTAGGCTTAGATTTATAAGTTCATAGCTTAATGCTCTAATTTAACATGTTCTTAAACCAACTAAATATGAAACTAATGATTATTTGACAAACTTAACCTCTTTAGGTAGTCATTACCTCAGATAAGATAAATTATTTATTTACTTAGTATTTTCTTTGTTGTGAAACTTTGTATTCATGTGATGATAATAAAACAACTTTATAATTTATTTAATACTTTTATAGTTGCCAAAAAAAAAAAAACAACCCTAGTTGTTGCCTGCGACTGTCTCTATGGCTATGGTCTAACAGAGATAAGGTAGGAATTTTTTTAATCAATCCACACAAATACAATAATTATTTTACTGCAGAGTTATGTTTAAACAGTGGTATCTTCTAAGATAATCCCTAAACATAAATTATGTTTAGTGCAACTTTGTTCAAAATTTAATTATTCCCTACTGTATTTATTTTTTGCATCTTCAAGTCAGATTCTTAATCTTCGTTTTCAATATAAAATCAAAAATAAACATATTTACCATCTAAATTCTTGTTAACTTGCATTATTGGGTTCACAGGATATTTAAACATAAATAAATATTTGCAAACACTTAGCACACCCCTATTCATATTTTGATTGGTGTATGGCATTGATAACAAAAAGCTTTAGCAAGCAATACAAAATTGTTAATAGGCAAATGTTTGACCTTGCTGATATGTATACAATACTACAGAAATATGGCTGCAAATTGTTCTCTAAATAAGAATTTGTACTCATGCAATTTGAGTAAGCCAACGTTTGGTCATATTTATATCTTGGTCTTGAACATTTCACAACTTTCAGCTCAAAAGGTAAAGTTTGTGATTGTATGTTTGTTAACACCATACTTTTTGCAGCTTTAACAAATATGCACATTATCATAATAGTCACTCAATTTAGCATAATTTGAAGTGAACAAGTGACTAAAGTTATTTGTTTGTTTTCAGCGTTACCTGACACATCAATCTTAGACACATCTACAGAGGATTCAGAGGGCTCCACTCCACGGAGGCCTGTCCCTGCGCCGCGAACGACAAGGAGGTCCTCGTCATCTCGCCTTCTTGCTACCCCTGCTAAGGCAACTGTGAGTATATTCTCCGGGAAATGTTTTAGGGTAAACCCCTAAAGAACTTTGAACTGTGTGTCAGTCTGAAGTGTTGTGTACTTTCACAACTCATTTGTAAGTTTACATTAGCTACTGGATTGCAATATACAAAGTTTAACAGAATAAACGCACGATCTTAAAAACTGACATTATACTCATCATTACGAACAACTTTTACTATAGGACCAAGAATGTAAACGCAAAAAATATACAAATCAGTACATTTTATCAAGTTGCACCCTGGAAATGTATTGAGCAGTCTATGTATTTTTTATAGTTAATGACCTGTGTAAGTCATAGACCTCTTGTAAGATCTTGCATTATTCTTATACAGAGTTATTAACAGAGTTTTGGATACTAGCATATTATGGGATAGAGGAAATAGAAAGTATTCAACTCCACACAGCTATTATATGCCGAACATTATCATTTTGGGCCAAAATTGTATTTTTCGTTTACTGCTGCATAATTAAATACTAAAAAATAAAATTATTTTTATTATTCCGTAATGTAATTGCTTTTTCAATTTAGTAACAATGATGATGTACCTATTTTACCACCAGCCACCACCACGTGAAGAGCCACCAGAGCCCATTCCGGAGGAACCAAAGCCATCCGAGCCATATTCTCCGAGCCAGGAGGACTCTGAGTCTGACACGGCACTCTTAGACACACCTGCAGAGAATGCGGACGCAGCCACTGCGCAGAAGCCTCGACCTGCAGCGCGAACGACACGAAGGTCCTCGTCATCTCGCCTGCTCGCTACACCGGCTAAGGCAACTGTAAGTTTATTATCTGATAATTGTGTTTGCATTGGGCCAATCGTTTAAAAACTATGAAGTATTGTGTATTTTCGTAAATCTTAATTTTTGGCGCCAAATGTGTCTTTTACTTCAGGAATCCACTTTTTCTGGGATTTTAAAATTGGATATTCTAATTGCTTTTGACTTAGTAACATTGATAATAATCCCTTCTTTATCATCAGCCACCACCACGTGAAGCACCACCAGAACCCATTCCAGAGGAACCAAAGCCGTCAGAACAATATTCTCCGAGCCAGGAGGACTCTGAGTCTGATACGGCACCACCAGTAGAACCTGCTAAGGTGGAGCCTGTGGCTCAGCCCAAGGCGAAGGAACCGGAACCAGAGCCTGAGCCAGAACCAGCTCCAGTAGTCGAGGAGTAAGTTTATAATATTGAATAACATCTATTAAAATCGAAACCAGTCGATACACTAATGGTAGGTCAATTGCCCTCAGTTCAATCCAAGGGTGTGCACCGCCTATCAGTCTGTTTAATGTTTTGATAGCTGGGAGATCAAGCATGATCCCTCTTAGTTCTTGTCAGATTGCTTCCCTACAGGCTATGACAGTAAGGAGACTTAGAGTGCATATACACTACATGCTGTGGCTGAAATCGGTCAGTACATTTAACAAGGAGAACTGACGATTAATGAGTAATTAATATGTTTTATCAACATTTTAAAAATATTTTACTACCAATTTCCGCTTCAATTTTGCTCAATTTCAATTTTCCTCTTTAAAGCTATTATTTTTATAATAAAAATAACCATGATTGTTTCAGGAAACCAGCTCCTGTAGAAGCTGTTGCTGACCCAGGTAACAAACTTTTCATCTTAAACTAACAAAATATGTTATGGCTGGTAAAACTTTAAATTTGAATAATTATTGTTAAGCTTATTTACTACAGACGATTCACTAAAAGTATTGATACACACACTGATTGTCTGTATCATTACAAGAAGAATTCTAATCAATTTTCATATATCTTTAGAACCAATGGAAGTCCAAGAAAGTTCAAACACAGAAGAAACTAAGCAAGATGTTGAAGAACCTGCCTTAGAGAAGGAAGCACCAATAGTTGAAGAGCCAAAGAAGGATGTTGAAGCAGCTCCAGAAGCCCCTGAAGATGAGAAAATGGAGGAAGGAAATGAGGACAAAGATAAAGATGAAGATGAGAGAATGGATCAAGATGAAAGAGGGAACTTTGATGATGAGGTATTTAGTTCACAATATCCATGGCAACTTTAATATCATGTAAAAATGGCAAGACCAGTTCTGATAAGATTTTTTGTACAATAATTTGGCACTGCGGTTTTACAAATAGGATGGTTTTTGTGTCTCTTTCAAGGAAGGATAATGTTTTTGTAGCTACCATAAGGTTATGACTAAGAAAGGTATTATTATTGCAAATCTGTTACACTTTCTCAGACTTCGTAGAAGGTTTTGATACAATTTTGTTTCACAGACTGCTGAAACTACAACTTGAAAAGTTCAGGTTATTATTTTACTTGTCTATGGTTTTATCATAGACATTTTAGCAGGCTTATGTAAATGACCTTATTATAATAAATAGAGAAATGTTTCGTAACAAAATACTCTCCTATCAGGAGCAGCGCGAGGAAGAAGAATGGGACAGTCTAAACGAAAGACTAAAAGTTCGTGAACAGGAACGCCTCGAGAGGGAGAGAAAGCAGGCTGAGGAAGACGCCAAACGAATGGAGGAAGTCAGCAATGTATGTATTACAAGGAGCTAAACTCTTACAATCCATTAACTAATCAATAAATGTAGTATCATCACATGTCTTTCCATTTTTGTTTTCTGTTGTTTTACATATAGGAAATTATGTGATTTTTATAAACAAAAGTCGTGTCAGGGAATTTACCTTATCAGAAATTAACTAGTACGAAATCACACACAATAAGATTTGATATAAATTGAATTTTTCGTCCATGGATGGATAGCAGTAGGCAATAGGGCAAGATTAGATATTCTTTTGAATAATCAAATTGTTTTAAACATAATATTAAAATAGTCTGCCCCCGAATTAATAGAAAAAGAGTACATTGTGTAATCAAATATTGACATAAACATGTCAAATGTAAGATTACCAGGATTAAAAATATTTTAATCTCCTGTATTTTAAAACAGGACCCTATCAAGCTAAATCGATTGAAGCGAAAGCAGGAAAAGAAGGCGCGCTGGAGCAACTTCTACAGGACTGTAGAGGTCACTAACGAAGTGCTCTCATTGCCTGAGGTATGTCATGCAGGCTGTAGACTAGGCATCTCCAAGTAGAATGATCTTCACATGTACTGCCCTTCGTGCCATGTAGTTAGTGTATTTGTAGACAGATGTACGATTTGATGAGAAAAATGTTTGAAAAGTCGGAAACTGAATTGTAGATTGATGATTTATGGATTTGAATGGTGTGTCCCGACGCGCCCGCTTTTCTTTGTCATAAAAACTGACAAACCGTTTAAGTTGTGGTCTGATAACTATACAGATTTGATTAGCCATTTGGATTGTAAGACGTATTGTGATAAAAAAGTTATTATTATTATTGTTCATGTTGTTTTTTCCTTTGTTTTTATCAGGAGGCGCAATCTAATAAGGACAGAAAGGAGTTTATTGATATTAAGATTCCTGAGCCAGAGATTGATGATAATAAAATAACACTTTCATGGTGTAAGTATAAAGGTTTTACGCAGTATATTGGCAGTAGAAAATATTTCAAATGTAAAATATTTCAATTGCAATAATAACTGAAATTGCTTATATCTTTAGTAGTAATTCCGCATTTTTTGGCTAAACATATGAAACATAAAAATAGAAATTTACTTTATTAGAGTATTACCAAACTTTTTGGTCATATTTAATTATATTACAGCATAACATTTTACATTTGATTGAGAAAAAAATAACTGTCCAACATCAACTAATTGATTATTTGTTTTCATAGACGACAGTGACTTAAACCAGTACCTAGAAGTACCGGAACTGAACAGCGTAGTGCCGCTGAGCGAGGGAGCCTTCGCCTACGCGTGGGCCGGCGCTCGCGCCAGCCACGGCGTGGAAACAGGGAAAGTCTGCTACGAGGTAACGTATTGGCATTTTGTACTAATTAACGCGGGATCCTTTAACGAGTAAGATGCGTCCCTTTTTGGAGGCGTACACGGGGACACAACACACAGGGGCTTTGTTGAGAATTTTATTCTAAAATGTGTTCTAAAATTATTATAATGTAATGTACAAAGAATCAGAGACAACATATTAAATTACATCTGACATTATCATTACATTATTAACTGAAAGCTGTTTTATCGCATATTTATCGGGATAGCCCGACTTGGTTCGGACTTAACAGGAGTCTTTAATCATGAGCTTACACATTGTGGTCGGATGCCCGAAAGATACTATAAAAATATCTCTGCATACTTGGGAAAACAACATATGTGTGCGAAAAGTATGCGTTCGAAAATAGTGTATGCATATAACTGAGTCCATTAACTTACAGGTTCGAGTCGGTAACGTGGCGACACCTAGCGAAGGCTTGGAGAAGGAACCCATCAGTTCTGGACTAAGAATAGGCTGGTCTACGGAAGACTCCTCTTTACACTTAGGTAGGTACCGCTCAATGTAGATAAAAACACTCTGAGGCGCCTGTGGGTGGACTTATTATAATAGTAGTAGTGAAATTTTTACTTCGACGAACTTCTCGTGTGGTGAATTGAATGTAAAATCAGGTGATAGAGTATAAGCCATATGGTCATATGGCCATATGGTCTAAAATACTATTGAACAATTCTCAGGTTTGCTGGCTTCAATATTTTTAGTAGGTGATAATTTCTTGCTTGAAATCGTAATGCCGAGAATTAAAATCTTTGAATTGGCAACTGACGAAGCGCATGACATAATAAATAGGCGAAACCTCTTATCTCACCTTTTACCACCGAGTTCGTTAATAATTCGATGACTGTTTGTGTGAGGTGTCGTAGATATCTCTTTTTTAAGTCTCGAAAATTGGAATAAAAAATTGTAAGATAATAAATGTTGTGATTGCGACAGGTGAAAGTGAATTCAGCTGGGGCTACGAAAGCTCAGGGCGCGCTGTCTCCAACAGCGAGTTTAAGGAATACGGAAAACCGCTCTCGGAGAAGGATGTTGTCGGGGCTTACTTGGTTAGTAAAGTACTTTGTATGATAAGAATTGAACTTACGACCAGCATTTGCCGGTTAATGTCGTAAGAGTCGAGAGAGTGTCGTAAGAGAGTCGCATAAACGAATCCGATGTTTGACAAATAAGTTTATTGATACCCTGGAAATTATTTATCACCCAACTGCAGATTTATAACCGTAATAGCTATTGCATCAAAATTATTATCTAGGTTTTCATCACAATAATTTCCTCGTTCTCGGGAATACCAACCTCATCATAAAATTGATTGTTTAACCAGGACCTAGAATCGAGCCCCTGCAAGATATTCTACACGTTAAACGGCGAGGAGCTGGGCACAGCGTACGAGTTCGACAAGAGCGTACTGACCGGCCGGCCGCTGTTCCCACACATACTCACCAAGAACACCTGCTATAAAGTCAACTTTGGTTATGAGAGGTAATTATGACATCAATTTGTAAAAAGCATGACATGTTGTGATTCCCTGTTAGGAATGAAATATCGTGATACTGCAACATTGTAATATACTTCATAAATGTTTATTGACATTCTCGTAAGCTTCAGTCACGCTTTTCCAATAAAATAATTATAATAAAGATTAGCATAATCCAGGGTATGGAGGTTTTGCTACTTGTAAAAAAATACAAAAGATGTAGTGAGTCTCACCTTTGATTATGTCTGTCAGATTATGTTCTATATTTTAGTGTATCAAAAATCATTATATACTAAAACGTTACGTAAATTGCTTATGAGAATATTATCTAAATACGTTATTGCCTTACTATGTGTTGGCACAATGGTCAAAATTATATGTAGAAAATATGGAAGTTTCGTAAAAAGGCTACTACCATTACTATAAAATGTACTATCGGCAGGTAATATAAGTTAATACTACATGCCTTTATTTAATGATGTGCATTAGTTTTCCTTTACACTCATTAATGCAAGCAATGACATACATAATACATTAACTTTGAACTATGTGTGTAACGCTCTTATGTCGTAAGTAACATTTTCAGTTCAAGGTCAGGTCAATGAACCTGTAACCTTGACACTAACAATGGGGTTGAAACGTCGGGAATAAAGCCGTTTAAAAATAAACATTTTCAACATCTGTCATCCGCATGTTCTTCAAATACACACATATGCAAATTGTCGTATGTAGAGTACGTACTATTGTTTCGATCGTAACAGGGGTAGGGAAGTTGAATTTGAACAGGATTTCGATGTCCCGTTTAGCAAAGGGGAACGCACCCTCGCTATTAGTGCACGTCGGCGGGTTCGAGCCCCGCACTCGGGACGGATTTTGCATGTTTGCCAATACATTTATTCCTGTAGATCAACCCGTATCATACTAATTGTGATACGAGTTTCAAAGCAGGGTACAGTTGCGATTCCGTCGTTTATAATCGTGTATTCTGTAATACATGAGTTCTCTAACGGAATAACATACATAACAACATTTTTACGATTATTACTTGAAAGGATTTTTTGCAAACGAACAATCAATTACTTCACAGTCTTTGAAGTAATTAATTATGAGATATCGAAAAGGAGTTAATTATTTAATAAGAAAACATTTATTAAGGTTTAGTAAAAGATATTTATTGTTTTCTGTATTATTCAAGCCACGGAAAGCCAGTTGCTACCATCTAAATTGTGCTTGCTAATTAAAAGCACAAAAATATTGTATCAAATATAAAATTTGTTTATTTTTCTATTTCAACAGATACACCATGCTCACTAAAACAAAGACTGTACGTAAGCGTATGGAAGTTCCAGTGGAACAAGTTTTAGAGGAGAAGAGGAAGATAGAAGCAGAGCTGCAGAAGCAGAAGGAGGAAGCCGCGCAGAGGGAGCGCGACCGAAGGGAGAAAGAAAAGAAGGAGAGGGAAGAACGGCAGAAGAAGAAGAAAGAGGTAAATTTTGTAAAAACACAGTTACATTTTAGTAATATATCCGGGGCCTTAGTTGGGCATATCACCAATGATTCGACAGCCTTTAATGATAAGGTGGGGTTTGAAGCAGAGATATTATTATTTATTAACCTATAATAGTAGCTGCGATCAAGGAAGATGTTATATCTAAGGGTCGTGGAAGAAGAAACAACAACCTAGACTTACAAGCTCGTTTATTTGACTGAGCAGCAGTCATTAATCCATATGCCGTGCCCATGCACTTCATCATTATTGTTTTTAGAGTATATTTGTAGGTACCCACATAACAAAAGAATTGACGCCATATTTATACTAACAATAACTTAAATTAAAATCACAATTCTGTTTGGAATAGCTCTAAAAATAATATTAATTATAATTAAAATTATCAGGAACGCGAAAGGCAGGAGCGTGAAAAGAAAGAAAAAGAAGATCAAGAGAAGAGAGACAGAGGCGAGGAGGTGACAGAGCAGGAAGATGGTGAGAAGGCTGAGGCTCAGGAGGATGGTGACAAGGAAAAGGAGAGCGAGGACATTAAGGATGAACCAGAGAAAGACAAAGAGCCTAAGGTTAGTATTTAAAATGAGGTTGTCTAGTCCTGAAGGCCTTGAGTGTAATACCCCTCGAAAGAGGCATTTCTATTATTGTTTTTATCAATAGAAAACACACAAATGCATAATGACATTTAATTCGATTAGTCGTGTGAAACGTCTTAGTACCAAACACCAATTAATTAGAAATGTGTTCCTTTGCGTGGATTGACGCTTTGCTGAGCTGATGCGTTTGTATACTGTTGTTGTTAAGGTTTAGTTTGACACTTATCGTAAACAAGTTTTTGCGGAAAATATTATACGCCATTTTGTTAGCTGAATTCTATCTTTCACAAGCAAAAAATATTCGTATCACTAATATCAACAATATACTTATACAGGAAAACGGCGAGAAAACCGATGAACAGCCAAAAGTAGAAGCTGCTCCTGAGCAAATGGAGACGGAACTGACTGAAGATAATACTGAAGAACCAGAAATCAAGGAAGAAGCTTGCAATGGTGAGTAAACTTAAGGCAGCATTTCATCATAAATGGACATCAACTTCTTAAATTCTTTGATTACTTAGTATCGGCAATAAACTTGTGTCTTGTCTAACAATGGTCAAAGCTCTTACAATTAAAAATAATTAAATTTACAAGTTATGTGAGTATAATTTGTCAAAAATGAAAAAGTATTGTTGTTGTGAGGAATACGATAACCTGTGAAGTAATATGTCACTGGTAACACCTATGTGATATCAGTATCTGAGCAGGAATATCAATATTTCGTATTTACTCTCGTATGTTTTATGATATATGAGATCGCAAGCGGAATTACACTGATTTATTTCTTTATTAAAAGCGGTAAGAATACATCATAAATATGCTCTGAAATATAAACCCAAAACAACGCACGAAATAATGTTATTGACTAAATTTTAACTTTATAAATCAAGTTATAAAATAACCTTATATTTATTTCTCTTGTTCGTAGAAGGCGAAATCCCCGAAGTGACGGAAGAGGAAGTCCTGAAAGGGCATGTATTAGACAAGAGAATCAAATTCGTTATTAGGTAAGTTAGTCAACATACATATTACACACACACAGACGCTTTTTCTAAGCTGTGGGGAAACATTAAGCTAATACAATATAGCCATTTAGTTCTGAGAAGCGAGGGCTTTGTCGATCAGTGGGCTGAGATCGTGCGAGGTCGAGTCCTGTAAAGATTTTTTCAATTAGTAACACTATGTGTTATTGGTTATCTGAGCAGGTATATCAAAACTTTCGTATTTACTCTCGTATATTTTGTAATGTATGAGATCGCAAGCGAAATTACATTTTTTGTGAACTTACTTACTTATTTTAATGTAATTTAGCCCCATTCCATTCGTAAAAAAGTATAAGACGTCAGTTCTTAACATAGCTGTGAAATATAGTATTAGAATATAGCATTTTCTTTGTCGAAAGCGTTAATTCAGAAAGTACGTTGGCAGGTTGTAACCCTGTGTCGTAATAAAACAAGCTTGGCTTATTATTTACAAAGTCCTGTAAAATACTCAAATGGTATATGTCCAATTGTTTGTTACCAGATACACGGTGGAGGAGGAGTTGGACGGTCCGGAAATAGAGTTACTGTCGGGCTACCAGCTGCTGCGATACGCCGCGCTCGTGGCCGGGCCCAAGCGACCCGACACCGTCGGACAGTGCGAGGTAACGACACACATTATTATTATTATTATATACAAATATAAACATTGTACAAAAATAGCCAAACTGTAAAACAGTTTACTGGCGAAAATACCGCTCTTATAACTAACATTGTTTATTTATTTATTTATATATAGGTTTACCAACAGCTTCTGTGTACAGTAATGCTTATGTATTTTGATAATTATGTCTAAGACTTACACAGTCGCCAATTACTGGTTAACCAGCATTCACAAAAGAAGTGATAAGTGCTAAGAATAATCCAAAACTAAAACTAAATTAACTAGGTTACATGAGCTTGAAGTTAAAAATACAATAGAGCAATAAACTTAAAACATACTTATAAAACAAAAACAGTATTTTATCTTTGCAACAGGAGAACAGGAAAACTAATAATAATAACCTACTGAGATCAGAGTTGAACTTAAAGATAGATAACTTAATAAAATACAATATAATATAAATCTATGTACTACTAAACACAATTAACATTTTGCTGTGACTCTTGGGACTCCAATAATCGGGCCTTAAAGATGTTATAGGAAACTTGGTAAATATCAAGATCGGGTAGGGATTTAATTAATGCATTCATCTCTCTGCTAAGCCTGACCAGTGGCGAGTTTACTCCTATGTTGGTTCTAGTTATTGGAGTATGGAATAGGTTGGTAATGGGATGTCTAGGAATATTGTATGGTACTTTTAGTCCAACATTTTCTATGAGTTTAATACAATCTAATTTATTGTTCAACAATTTGTAGAAGAACATGAGGTCGTGCATCAGTCGACGGTCGCGTAGAGAGACCATTTCATAACACTGAAGACGTTGTTCATAAGGACAACGAGGTGATATTTTGCCAGATGTGTAGGCTAAGTGCTTTGTGAAGGCCCTTTGAATGCTTTCCACTCTTTGTGACTGCACCGCGTAGAGCGGATTCCACACTACGCTAGCAAATTCTAAGTGGCTGCGGACTAAGGCATTATATAGTACAATTTTTGTTCTAATCAAATTAAACCCTCTAGAACTCCTCTTAAGGAATCCAAGCTGACGTGCCGATTTCGTTACGATACTATCTATTTGGCTCCTAAAGTTCAAATGACTGTCCATGATCACACCCAGATCGCGTACCTCAGTAACGGTGTTCAACACTACACCTTTTACGTTGTACGAGACGAAATCAGACTGTTTCTTCCTGGTGAATCTGATATGACTACATTTCTTGACATTAAGTTGCATATGATTTATCCTGCACCAATTATCAATTCTGTCTATGTCATCTTGAATCAAAGCAGTATCCTCTTTGGAAGATATAGTTTTAAATATTTTAAGATCATCAGCAAACATTAGGTATTTACAGTGACGGATATGATGTGTGATATCATTAATAAAAAGCGAAAACAGAACTGGTGCGAGGTGAGAACCCTGGGGAACTCCTGAGTCAGCAGAGTATGAGTAGGATTCATAGCCATTAACGGCAAGAATTTGTGACCTTCGAGACAAATAGGACGAAAACCATTTCAACAATGATCCATGTATACCGTTATACCGTAACTTCGATAGTAGCAGAGAATGGTCTACCTTGTCAAACGCACTGCTGAAATCCGTGTACACAGCGTCTACTTCCAACGCCTTGTCAAGAGCTAAGGTCACTTCAGATACAAACTCGACGAGATTAGTTTCTACGCAGCGACCAGCTTTAAATCCATGTTGACTTGGTGAAATAATTTTATCAATGTGGTGAGTAATGATAGGACAGATCAGCGCTTCAAAGATCTTGGGAAAACAGGATAAAATTGAGATAGGACGATAATTTTTAACATTAGCTGGATCACCTTTTTTCAAAACCGGGACTATTTTCGCTCTTTTCCATACATCAGGGAAGATACCGTCATCTAGGGAAGAATTAAAAATAAAGTGCAATGGTAGAGCCAGTTCACGGCAGCAACGTTTTATGAATAAGGGGGGTATCGAGTCAGGACCTGGCCCCTTCAAAATATCTATACGTTTGAGCTTATTAAAAACTTGGTTCTCTGTAAACTTAATTGAACCTATAATTGAGTCAATCCCTGAGAAATCATTGGGACAATTGTTATTTGAGAAATTGGTAGGTACACGACTATAAACTGATACAAATTGATCCGCAAAAAGATTAGCAATTTCAGGACCACCACTAACTACCCTATCATTCATAGACATTTCAGCAGGTATACTAGATTCACCTCGGCGCTTATCTTTTATGAACCTCCAGAAAGTTTTAGGATTCTTAGGAATATCATTCTCAATCTTGCTTTTGAAATTTTTGTAACAGTCGTTCATTAATGCGTGACAGCGACTACGAAGTAATTCAAATGTGAGTCTGTCCCGAGGATTTTTATATTTGCGGTATTTTTGTTGACTAACCTTCGGCTATAAGTCGCTACTGTCGGCAGCAGGACTCAAGCTCGTCTTGCCATCTCCTTGACGACCTGCCGCAAGGGTCTTTTAGTTATTTTACACCCAATGTGGTGGTTAGGTTAGCCCAAACTCATTCGACATCCTTTACGAAAATTTAGTTAGTGTTAACCGCGTCCGTAATTAAGAGCGGGCGATAATTTCAGTCAAACAGTTTCTAGACCGATTTGACACAGTGTAATTCTTGGAAATAATAAATGGTTATGAAATGCAAAGGCCGAGGTTACGAATGAAGAACTCATTCGACCCAGTTTCCGTGATCCTTCTCAACAAAAATGTTACTTTTCGACCAAACTCGTGTTAAATAAATTTAAATTATACTTCTCCTAGTTCTAACGCTAAAATAACTCCTTATGCATTGATGTGATAATTAAAAATCACATCTCTTTCTGAAAAGGAATGTAAATCCCATAAATTTGATAATTTCGATTCGTTTACATTTGATATAACATTGCATTTAATCAAACAAATAGGAACCTAAAATACCCTGCGAAGTTACTTCTCACTGGTAACACTTATGTGCTATCGGTTATCTGAGCAGGAATATCAATATTTCGTATTTACTCTCATATGTTTTATAATATATGAGATCGCAAGCGAAATTACACTGATTTATTATAATCATATTTGTGTAATTTTGTAATTGCACCCTTAAAATAACAATAAATGATGTAAAGTGTCACTGCGTTAAACTTCAATTTTGATACTTGTATTAATAATTATAGAGACGTAAAGTTTGAAATCTACTAAATCAAATACGAATAATACCAGTAGAAACTCATGTTATTTATGAGTTTCAGACGCCATTTTATAACCCGAAAAATACCGTACTTACGACTCTGACCCGTGCCCAAGTAATTTATTATTATTACTAGCCTGGAATGTCCCACTGCTGGGCAAAGGCCTCCTCACTCTTCTTCCACTTGTCTCTCTCATGAGCCGCGAGTGACCAGTTCGGTAAGAACAAATCCAAGTCATCACGCCATCTCCGTCTGAGTCTGCCTTTAATTTATAAACAAAGGTTTGATGAGTAATATAGCTTGTAATTTGTCCAGGTGATCCTCATGGTGGGCATGCCGGGCTCGGGCAAGACGTACTGGGCCAAGCAGCACGCGGCCGACAACCCCGAGCGGCGCTACAACATCATCTCCACCGGCGCGCTCTTCGACCGCATGAAGGTACACGCACCACTCCACACTGCCGCACACGACACACTACACACTCCGCAATATTCTATGTACCGAATGTCGAGACTATTCAACTTATGGCGTTTTAGTATTGGTTGATCACGAAAACCAATAGTAAAGTGCTTTACTTGCAGTCTGCTGAAAAAATTGAAATCTAAATAGCGTTTCCTCCTTTGAAAAATTAAAAGACGACCACGTAATGTTCGACAGTCGATTGTGGAAAGTACGTGATGGTCTAATTTTTACATACACTTGTTCATAGACGTGATTTTTACACACTAAACAATGACACACTAATTGTTTGACAATTATTATTTATTTAATGAGATTATGGTTAAATACCCTTTCAGTTGTTGCGGTGTTCGGTCTCATGATAATATTTTTTTCATTAATTTATTTTCTTTGCTTCAAAATGTGTTTGTTAAACTAAACGCGCATGATTTTGACAAATAATAGTTAGAAATAAAGCAGCTTAAAAAAAAGTAAATAATGTTACGTCTCTATAATGAGGTAAGTTGAGATATATGTGTTATTCACAGCAAGGTAAGTGTTCAAGATCAGAGAGCTATTGTTTTGACTGTATCATTATTCATTATAATCTTTTATTTCAATACTTAAAATCTAGGCCAATCATGCTTGCGAAGCTTCTAACATATTTTATCCAATATTTCATGCATCGCCCAAACAAAGTGAGACGTCCTTCTGCAATAATTGAAAGTGTGGAGTAAAAATGTTGTTTTTCTATAATTACTCACATATATTTGTTTCTTTCGCACACTGCCTCACACACAACACTCGACTCGACACGAACTAATGATGTTTTACTTTCAGCTGTGAATGAGGTATGAGCACAAAAAAAGCGAGAAAACCAACCAAACAACTGTAAACATTGATACTAATGTTCGTCTGTATTTTCAACAGGGTTCAATATGATCAACATTTATAAACCAAACATTATAACAAAACAATGTTATGTGACCTTTAGCGGTCTACAACAATACCAGTGTAGTTAATATGATACCAGTGGATCGCCGAGTGAAGAGGACCGACGTACCGAGTCCCGGTCAGCAAGGACAGTCCCTGGTATCACACAACATATTACTTAGTTTAAGATAGCGTAAGTGTTCCGCGCCGGCCCGGCTCTGTAACTGTATTAGTGCATACGTCAATCCAGGTGGACTGTAAGCCCTTCCGCGCCAGCTACGACGGCAGGTGGGACGCTATGGTGTCCAAATGCGCTAAATGCGTGCTAAAGTTGTTGGAAATCGCCAAGGGACGCAAAAGGAATTTTATACTCGACCAGGTGAGCAACACTTCCCTAATAACTAACTTGTTCATTTGGCAGCCACACTTAATTCAGGAACAATCGAGATTGATCACGAACCCCCTTGACTGTTTGGCCGAGTCTCTATCTTTTCTCTTACTTACACCGATCATTCCACATATACATGTTTGTCAAATTATATAGCGTCTATCTAGCTTCGTATGTCATCTATATATCTACGCATCTTCATAAGGTACGTGCTATATATAAGTGTAGAGTAAGGCTATGTATCACGACACCGCTTCCGCGATCCCGTATGTAGTAGTAGTAGCGCGGCGCAGGTGAGTGCGCGGGAGCGGTGCGCGGTATGCCACACGGCCACATGAATAACCGCGAATGGGATCTCTATTGAGCTTGTTCTAGGTGTCGATCTGCCACAAAACATTAATACAGTAAAAGCCACCGCTGGATATCGTCACTGTCTATAATGAGAATGTTTTGCTCCACATCATAATCTACGCTGGGACTCGACGACGGCGATCGACGTAATTCGCGACCGCGGTTTCGATATCGCTTTGGGTAAAAACAGACGAACGTATACCCGTCGGCCCAGCGACGCAAGTTGAGGGAATTCGACGGTTACCGGCGGATCGCGGTCGTGATCGTGACCGACGACGAGACCTATCGCGACCGGCAGAAACGGCGCGAGGAGCTCGACGGCAAGGAAGTGCCCGACGGAGCCGTCGTGGACATGAAAGGTGCGTACCCGCCGCGGCCGCGCGGCCCCGCCCGCCCCCCGCCCGCCCTCACGCGCCTCTGTTGCAGCCAACATCACGCTGCCGGCGCGCTGCTCGTGGCTGGACGAGGTGCGCTACCCCGAGCTGGGCGAGGACGCCGCGCGCCTGGCCGTGGACGCGCTGCACCGCGAGGCGCGCGCCGCCGGCGTCTGCCGCGACCAGGCGCGCCGCGCGCCCGAGCCGCCCGCCAAGCGCCGCCGCTCCGCCGAGCGCCGCAAGGGGCCCGAGCGCCTCGAGCGCGCCGAGCGCCGCCGCGACTTCCCCAAGGAGCGCGACGAGCGCTGGGGCTCCGGCCGCTGGGGCGCCGCGCGCGGCTCGCGCTGGGGCCCGCGCGACGCGCGCCTGCCGCCGCCGCCCAACCGCTTCGACCGGCCCTGGCCGCAACCGCCCACCACGCGGTACGCACGCTACGCAACATGTTACAATTTTTATTTCAGCTGATTCACAACAGACAACACAACCATATTCATTTTTTTTAATTTAATATAAGAAAACGTAGACCATACTATCGAAAAATAAACTTTCTGGTACATGATATTGTATTCAAAACATGTATTACCATGTCATGTATTTGCCCTGCAGTGGCGACTTCGGTCGCGGAGGGGCGCGCGGGGCCCGCGGAGGCCGCGGCGGACCGCCTGACCGCTTCAGTCGCGAGAGGCCGCACCGGCCCAACGACCGTATGGACAAAAGGCCGCACCAACCTGGTAACTACTGCTTGTATCATTGCAGATTACATTCCCACCTCTTCTCAATATTATTCTATCAAAAAAAGCCCTGCTGATTAATATTCTATTCTTTTCTAAGACTGGGGAATTTAAATAGCAATAGAACCTCTATCTATCAAAGCGTGACTTTTTGCGAGTTCGATCTTGAATTTTTGTAAAATCCCTTGTGACACAAGGATTAAATTCCTTAATTCGAAAGTGGTTTAAAGAAACCCCTATGCCTAGAAGCAATAAAAGATTAAAAAGCGTCATGAGACTAAGTGTTAATATGTATAGTGCCACTTTCATGATGCGTGGTGAAAATACGGGAATCAATGCATGTACAATGTATTTTTCTCCAGTAAATCACTTGAAAAATTAATTGGAACTTTTTATATCTGCCACGGCAAGGCGAAGTGTGGAGTACACTACACAGGCTTGTTCTTGAATCAACAGTCTGTTGTTTGGAAGAGATTGCTTTTTAGCTATAAGACCTCCTTTTGTACTCATTATATTTGTTTGTATTGCCCTAATTTGTTTTTCCTTATGGTGTACAATAAAGAGTATTGTATCTATGTACGTATTAAGTAGTAATGTGTGTCAGGCAACAACAACGGCGCGGGTTCGTGGCAGCGCGGCGGGCGCGGGGCGCTGCAGCCGCCGCGCGCGCAGCAGCCCGCGCAGCAGCGGCCCGGCCCCAACAACATGAAGGTAACACACGCGCCACATACATCCTACTAAATACACTATTTAACTAAATATGTAGGAAACTCAATTACTCCCGCGGATAGACTTCCAAAATATATCGGAATGAGAAAGTTAATATGATAAAGAGGGTTCAAATCCTGTGTGACGTCACTTCCTACGTCGACGTCGGTCACTTTTTAGCATCAAGCGACGTTATTAGCCCCCTCTTTCTATACGTTTCATTATCTTTGATGCGATTCGACTTGGTATTATTTTTATTTAAATTCAATTACAACTCAGTTTTTTTCTTGTAAAAAAGACACTGATGCTTATAAATTTTAAAGATGGTTAAAGAATTTCTATCGTATTATCAAAACTACTGATGAAAATATTAAAGTATGATAAGTTCCTGACTAGAAAACGTCTACATCCTTTTAGGATATTCAACTCCTTGTTCTATTTAAACAGGATGGTCAGAATCAGAACCAGAACCAAAATCAACAGAACCAACAGGGTTGGAACCAGTGGCCCGGCGGTTGGGGAGGCTGGGGAAATTGGAACCAGAACCAAGGTATGCTACTGTATCTAAGTATTACTTTGTTCTGCTGTAACTAATGTTTGTGCGTAGATTGTCAGGTACGGAATTGTAGGTTAAAATAATATCTTACAAATTCAACGAAGAACAGGGCATCCCAGTGTGGGATTCAGAGAATCCATTGCACTGTGTTATCTTGCTTGTTTAAGTTTTATTTACAGACTCTTAATAGCCAGAAAAATGAATTATTTAAGAAAAATAACCTATGATAAGCCAATAAGGAAACCTGTTTAATAAAGTAAATTAATAAATATGTTCGTTTATCAACAAGGTTGGGGCAACTGGGGTAACTGGGGCAACTGGCAGCAGCAGCAGGGCGCGGGCGCGGGCGCGCAGGCGGGCGCCGGCAAGCAGCAGCCGCAGCAGCAGCAGCAGCAGTGGCCCGCCAACTACTCCGCGCAGCAGTGGTACCAGTGGCAGCAGTGGCAGCAGCAGCAGCAGCAGGCCTGGCCCGGGGTACGCACGACCACTACACACCAGTAGACTCAACTCAGGATGAATGATGTAGAAACTCGTTACGACAAAGATCACCCATCTACGGATCAAATATGTCAAGCATAGCTTAACCTGTGATCGACTCATTTATGCAGTAACAGCTTAGCTACGAGCTAGTACACTCAGCAACACATTTACGAAATCGATGCTCTTGCTGACTCTACAGTACCTAAATCATCAGCCTTCGAGATATGTATCATGCCACACAGCGCAGAGCATAGAGTCTTGCTTCCATGATGACTACGGAAGAGCTGATGAAGATTATAATGCATCGTCTTTTGTTTTACAGTACCAACAAGGGAACCAAGCAGGAAACACGCCCGATGCACAAGCGTGGGCGCAGTACTATCAGGTATGTACTATCATATAGCAGAACCTTATGGACACATTTATTTATTTGGTGCTGAAATGTATACAGTTACACAACAAACAGCTTTTAGATGTACGGTTGTAGACTTTGATCAGGTAATACAAGTTTTAAACGATAATCCTGTTACTATTTGCATTTGTATCTATCTACTAGAAGTATACAAACTCATCAGTAAATGCACTTACACATTATTTTCCATTGCAGAACTACGGCAGTGGCAACGCGAATAACGCAAATAACGCAGTGTCGGGCGGCGACAAGAAGTGATCCTTACTGGCGAGCGACACTCGTCACCGCGCGGCCCCCGCGATCTTATAGCCTCCGCCCACCGTAGTCGCGAACTACAGTGCTCAAACAGAGACGGGAAAATCCTCAGTGTTCAGTGTCGTGCTAACTATATCAAGACTTATCCGTAATCAAATTCACTACAAACCGAGGATATCTTCCTTATTCCTTATCCTAAGGGACTCATCTCAAAATTGGACTATCACCCTCCGGTTTCAAAAAGGCTGGTCCATGTCTTTTATGCTGCTGGTCTTTTATCAAAAGAAATGTGATTGTTTGATCAAAAAAAAAAAAAATTAACCAGTCACTATTCTCAATTAAGTGACAACCTTTATTTTGATTGGTCGTTCAGAAACTGGGGCCTAGTGTTGTAATGTCACCAAATCGTATACAGATTGACAATGCAAAGGTTAAATATAAATAAAATATTAAAAATAAGTTTGGAATGTCGACGGAAAATCAAGTTGTATGAGAGTCACAGTGAGCTTGAAACTGATGTATGATATTAGGTTACTCAAATAAGATAGCTTCTAATGTTCATGTTCCCCTGAAGTTTTAGGATATACTTATAGATGAGGTCAAAGAATGCACATAAGTATGAACCTTCAGTCCTTCTTAATAAGAGCGTTTATTTCAATGCATGTGCAAAGTGAATACTTTGTTATTACTTTATTTTGCCTTTGCATAGTCGTAGCAATCAATATTAGTTAAAATGTTCAGGTTTTGTTATTTCATATTTAATTGTTTCTCACTGTGTTGTTTTACTTTTTATGCAAATCGGCTAGGGAATACATTTGTAATTGATGTAACACATTGAAACAAGAATCATTACTATTATTAAATTTGTTTGTCAGAAATCTTTGACTATCATGTAAAGCAAACATTATTGTGTAATGTTAAATATTAGTAAATTAAGAAAGGCAAATTAAATTAACTTGTATATTGTAACTGATTAGTTTAAGAAGATTATCTTGCATGACTACAAACAAAATGAAGAGATACAAAAATGTTTGTGAAAATTAAGTATGTTTCAATGTTGTTACATAAAATAGTATTGTTTGATTTTACTCAAGTGTGGGTGCAGTGTTGTAGAAACACTGTATACAAATACCAATTAGGTATAGAATTAACTTTTAGTTATTTTTTAGGTATATCTAATATAATCGGGGGGTTAGTAAGTAATTGTAATTTAATTAATGACTAAGTTACAGTTAGTAACTAGGACTAGATTGTGTGAGAGAGTGAATGTTAAGCTTATAGCTTCTTGTACAAATGTTTTAGTGAAGTGTGGGTTCGAAGGTCACTACTGATAATGATTTAATAATAAAATGTATTCAATAAGGACTCATGTTTTATATTCAATATACTATACCTACACCGTTCTGCTTGCGTGTGGAGCCGTTTCACTGAGCTCAACCTGTGCAAGTTGCAAAACGTACACATGATCGGGACTGAAAATCCTCCAGGATATTGTTATCAATAAAACATTCAATTGCAAACTTTTTACACAGTTTATTCGTTCAAAAATTATACTATTGCCAAGGTTTAATTTGACAATAATGTGAAAAACCATTAGATATCGCCATTCAATGAGCGGAATCTATTGTTAACACGTTTCCGGCTCACCGAATAGAATATACATTGATTTAGTAGTTAAATATGTAACAGTGTTATATTATTTATTTACTAGATATTAGTTCGTTACATTCTCATCTAATTACCGCATCATAATAAAAATAGAGACTTTATCCCACACACAAACATCAAATTGAAATTCAACTCGCAACTAGATAACTACAAATAAATTGTACAAACATTTCAAAGAACACCTTATCCAGGTTCAAAGAGAAATGTATTACATAAAATGAGATAAAAAGCTTGTAAAATATGGCCTTATACAAAAGAAACGCACATGCACACGAAAACTAATTAAAATAAATGCGAACACTAATTATAAAACTAGAATAAACTTTGGTAAATAACGAGCCCGCGTGAATAATAAATTAAGTTACATCTGTGACCGACATTACCAATTACGATAAGAGAAAACCATTTTATTTACCAAGTTTACATCGCTCATAACTTTTTAGGTGCAAAGGAACGTTTAAATCAGAGAGGGAATGTTATACAGTTTTTGCAATAATAGATCTAGAAAAACCAAACTATATGTAGGGCAAATTTATTCATTGTGACAATTATACGTTTGATGGCAAAAAATAGTCTCGTAAAATATTACAAGTGTAAAATCGTCATTAATTTACAGATAAAATGCGCAAAAAGATTCTTTGGTTTAAATTCGATCTTGTAGAAAAATGCATTCAAATTAGGTTTAAATAGCAATAGATAAAATAAATACACAGAAAAACATAGAAAATGGTTGAGAAACAAAAATTTTCTATTACATTCGTAAGTTGCCCTTACATTTCGAAAAAATTAAAACAATAAAATAATCTTGTTTACAATACATATCTACCTTATTAAGTAATATTTATAATGTTATTCAACAATTTAACTCTTTGCATATTATAATAATTATTATAGTTCCAAAATCTACAGTATGTGCCACAGTAACTAACCGATTGACGCACGGACGCACTTCAATATTACAAACATTGTCATGAGCAATAGGAACTCTTTATGAACTTAACAAGACGAGTATGAAAATTCATTAATTTTTAAGCTAAAAAACAGGACTATAGAAAATCGACCGCAATAGTCTGCAATAGATTAAGGCTAGAGTTTGCGACGGAGAAAAGTAATACAGATGTGTGAAACAAGTATGAAATAAAATAGGCATAGGTATACGAAATGTTCCATGCATCACCGGCGCGTTACGGCGGCCTCACAATATAGCCTAACTATTTATAACTTGTAAAAATGTCATAACTTGAAACACTGAGGTGTAGAGTGGCACATTATCGTGTAGTACGATACTTACACACGCTATCTGCGCACTCCAATCAGACCACACGATACACGATCGAACAAATAATTGAAATAATAATAATCCATGTGAACAATTTAGGTTATACTTCCAGCATTGAAATGGTAAATTTGAATGAAAACTTAGATTTACAATCTCACATTTTTACAGTATGTACATTTAATTACATTTTTATATAAAATTCCGTTTTAGTCGAATTATAATAGGGATTTGTTTGGTGCCGTGGTCTCGTGGTTCTATTAGAGTACGCAACACGTTGGCGCATTGTCAAGTAAATAGAAATATATGGTTATTACAATAATCATGTTATGCTCATATCATTTGAAGCCAGTTAGTCTAAACGTTTTTAAACCGCAATTTATTAGAGTTTCTCACAGAAATTAATGGTTGCAAAGTAAAAGTAATTTTATAGAATAAATTAATTTTACTTAACTCCCATTACTGTATCAATGGCACTTTTGTGAATCAGGATCGAGCTATGCTTAAATATAATTATGAATAGTTGATACTCCTAATCTTTCGCCGAATCAGTAAGTATGGTAGTAAACATACATCATACTAAACCTGGCCTTTCTTTTGGACTCACATTTTAGGAAATTTACTTATCTTAGTCAGCTTAATCTCAAGAAAGACCAAATCATGGGAATCTAATATGTATCTATTTATGAAACGCTGGCTTAAATTCGCAATGTCAATTAACGGTATTGTTTTCAGATATATGGAAACAAAAGCTATATAATAGAGCTGAAAGAAATATATTAAAATGTTGATTACATAGAGGAAACAATTATATTAAGTTAGATCCGCGAATAAAATCAATAAAACACCATACACAACTATCCTGGGATTGAAATTGTTGTGAACCCACCTCCGACTACTAAACCCAAACCACTTTGCCTCATATAAAAAGATTTATCGATTATTCTCTACAATAAGCACGTCAAAAGGCTGGAAAATATCACGTTGAGCTGCGATCCTGAGTAACACGGAATCTTATAAATAACTACTACTATTTCTAAATAAACCAGTTTATGCATATCTAAGGGCACTTCATAATATCCCGATAGTCGATACAATAAAAACCTTTTTACTTACGGCCATACACTAAACCAGACATTTATCAAAGTTGTGTTTGAAGTCAGTCAATTCAGCAATCTGTGATTCATTATGAAATAAGACTTAAAATAACAATGTTACATGTATGGCCGTCCTTTCTCTTATTTTTTTTATATTGACCGTATAACAGTAGCAAGAACCCGATATTTTTAATTAAAACTTATTGAAACAATCTATTTTAAATACATTACAAAGAATTATTTTTGTTATATATCAGTCCATTTAACTTTTAGGACCATACTGATAACCTATTTCGGTTTTTCAATTTCATAATTTTATTATGTAACCTAAAATTTGAGTAAGTTGGGACAAGGCGGAGCGAGATACTTTAGAATTATTTTATTGCTTTTAAATAATGTACACTAATTTTATTTAGTATATTGTAATCTTTCACTTTTGTACATGATTAGCTAAAATATTCTAGCTAAAGATTGAATAAAATATAATCATTAAAGTATGTGTTCGCAGATACCTTATGATAAATATCTCCGTTTCAATCGATAGCTTATAATATAGCTCAATTTATAAGTTTGCGTTTTGAGGGTATACAAAAATGTATTTCGCAGTGCTAGCATGAATTATTTTATATTAGTTATAATAAGGCATTCGATTAGGCTGGGTATAATCCACCGTTTGAAAACTTGTGTTGTGGCGCCCCGCCCTTGTTTACTATTCGTATATATTTGGTATACACACTTAGTATAAGAAGCTTTTGTATATAAACTTTCGACGGACGGACTACTATCAACTACGTATTTATGTAAACACACACACAACACGCCAAGTCACACAACTCAACGACAAAATTGTTACATTTTAAAATCCAACGTGAAAGTTGCCAGAACACAATAATATTAAATTAAGTTTTAACTTAAAACGAGTTTACAAGACATTGTACTATGCTATCTAAATATACAAAGAACATCTGTCACGTCACATAAAATTTAAATTTCAGAATATTATCTCATTAGTTTCGTTTTTTTGTTAAATAATAGTTAATAATATAATTTAATGAAAAAAAAAACGCTTGTTTCGATCAATTCCTTCGGTAGGTAAGTTAAATATTAGGTAAACGTTATTTTCGTATTCAAATAGGAACCCCGTAACATGGGGACAACGCTTTAGTAAATACTTATAACACTCTATAATAAAAACTGAGGGCAATAGTCCTGTCTCCCTCATACTAACACTTATGAGAGAGACAAAGCTCAATTTTTACTATCTTTAAAGTAGAACTATGATTAGATTAATATAAAGGCCGAAGTCGCGTCGAGTCCATTACTCTTGGAATTGTTCGTGATTGGTTTAGTCGATTTCTTAACATAACAGAAATATCGACTAAATGTTGGGTACGGCACTACGCGGCTTCGCCTCTTTAGTAACGATCGACAATGCGCCAAACAAATTATTAGCTAACGTTAACTCTAGTATGTATTAGTTCGCACAACACTTCTGACTGCTTAACTGCAAACGTGCAGTACGTCTTCTGTGGAAAAAATAATTGAATTAATATGACGTTTAACATACAACAAAACATAATTATGGTGTAATTGTCTAACATGCTTAATCCCGGGAGAATCGAGTACAGTTTGAAGCGAATTGAGGTCGACTTAGTACTCCGAAACGCGACACTGGCGCTTATTCGTGCAGTGACACGAGTTAGAACTACACTTGACAATTAAAGACGAATAACAGTTGACCAGTACAAGATAAAGGGTTGGTTCTATAATACTATTATAGGATCGTATCTTGAACCAAATCAAAAAGACCCGATCCAATTTCGGCGGTAAGCCTTAAGACAGTAGATCAGGGTGATTAACAAAAATATCACATCCCTTCATTGGGAGAGGGAAACAAAAATATATTCAGTATGGATATAAGTCTACTCATGAAACGATACTACTACTATTACTATGTACCTCTGCAGGTCATAGGCCAAACTTAAAGTAAGGTTCCAAGAGCTCGGAGACTTCTTTGGGAATTTCTAGGTTATTCTAATAGGAGGTAACCGAAACTCCCACATTTAGTGCTCATGCTCACCAACAGCGTGATTTAATAAGGGAAGAACACCAAACTCCCCGGTCCAATCCTGAATAGACGCTTTTAAAAGGTTTGACCAGGGCAAAAAGACGTTCAACGAGTATAAGTATGGCTAGTTGTATACTCACGCTGCTATTGCGGCGTCTGCGGCGAGGAGGAGCGCGAGTGCGCGGCCAGCGACTGCTGCAGCGCGGCCGGCGTCAGCCACTCCCTGACGCAACACGCGCAACACGTTACTAACGACCACGCACTACACTACCACTACACTTACAACTAATACCATCCTTATTTATATTAACAATCAACGTTTCTATGTATGGATGTTTTATTCTTTCACGCTGCTTAAACCGCTGGAACAATTTTGATGAATTTTGGTATGGAGTTAGCTGATACAATGGGAAGAAAGGGGCAAGCAGGGACGAGCTGATTAAATAGCGGTATATGATATTTCATCAAATCTTATTTGTATGTATAGTCCGATTTTTAATTCGAGGCAGTAAAATGACATTTCCAGTGTGGCAGGTTTTTAATTCCAAATAAATAGTGATGTGTTAGAATCGATTTATTATAATCAAAAGTTAGTCGAGCTTACACTTTTTTATTCAGATATCAAATTGGCTCTGTATAAAAAAAATATATTTACGACAATTAATCAAAAGACATGCACGGTGACTGTTTTTAAATGTAAAACAAAATAATATTAATTTAAATTTATAAAATTAAAGCCAAATGCGGTGCTGGTATAAGATGAAGCACCTTACCATACAAGAAAAGTCGAGCGCGTCCAACTCCAAACTGGATGAATTCTGACATTATGCAGTGGTTGGATGAAAAACAAATTTAATATCAACTTACAATTATAAAAGCTCAATTAATAGAAATAGTAAATTTTTGATACATAATAAATAAAGTATGACTAAATGTCATCGTCGTAGTAAGATTTCCAAACATCACTATTGTAGCGGGTCACCCTTTTTTGTATAAATGACAGTTGCAATTGTCATTTTACTGCCTCGAATTAAAAATCGGACTTTAAGTATGTTTATATAATATTTTAAACTTTATTCATATGAATAAACTACTATTATAAATAATAATAGCGTTTTTACTATAAGAACATGTATGAAGACAACTCATAAAATTATAATTATGATGATATCATATGGGGCAGCATTCAAAACTTTTTCCAGAGTTAAATTCAAAGAAGATTACCTATTTTAAGTACTATAAGAAGACCACTACAAGACATATGTTCAGGTAGTTAACTAAAGGTAAACAATCTAGGTGTTCCTTTTTATACAAAAACATATTAAATAAATAAACAACTGATATATTTCAGTGGTATATTTCATTTGGCAATCTTTATTGTTGTTTTACGTTTGTTTTTAGTCGAGTTTTATTTTTAAAGTGAGTTTCAAGACAATAAGACACACCAAGATTGTTTACCTTTAGTTAACTACCTAAACAAATTGAGTATAGCAATTGCGAGAGCGTGCCGTCTCTCTTCCACAACTGCAATAACATTATCCCAAGAGTTGGTGGGAGAGGGATGGTGAACGGCATGTGTTACTCACTTGGGCAGGCACCGTTGCAGGAAGGGGACGCACGAGCTGACGTAGGCGAGGCGGTTCACCCACGCCGGGATGTCGCGGTCGCATAGCGCCTGCAAATTATATGTAACATTTAATCATATGTGCTTAAAGATTGTCCAAATTCAAAGAATGGTCAATCAATCTGTAGCACTGCACGACAAAGTTTGTTAGATTGTGAAATTGTATGGGGTAATCTCTGGATATACTGAACCGATTTTCAGATTTTTTTCGCCTATGAAAGGCTACGTTATTTTAGAGTAATAACAATTTCTATCAGTTTTTGCCAGTGACACTTCAAAAGCTTCGAATCAATGAAGATGCCCTTGAACTTGTTCCCCTTTTTTAAGTTCTAAAAAAATCCTACTCTACTATATCATAAACGCGAAAGTTTATATGTATGGATGTTTGTACCTCTTTCACGCGAAAACCACTAAACGGATTTAGACAAAATTTTGTACAGAGATAGTTTATTAATTTTTATACCGATTTTATGTTTCCTCGGGTTAATTTTTTGTTTGTAGCGGACGGGCCCGCGGGAAACAGGCAGTGAAGTATAACTAACTTTCGTTTCTCTTTAGAGCAGTTTAAGCATTGTATAATAACTAAAGTGTTTCAATAATCTTGGATCGCGTGTCTGTGCCCACGTGGCGTTGCGTCCGCGCATTGTATCCACAACTCATTATGTAGCCACTGAATAATTATCACTATACAGGATATTATTTCATTAGCCTAACTTTTCGCAAATAAATAACATTAGAATTAAGATTAAAACTAAAACGAAATGTTGTAATGCTTATTCCGTTATTAATTTTATACATTATTATTAATTAATATTAACTAAATTAATTAACACTGTTCTTTAGTTTAAATTATTTCGTATGTCCTATAAAGGTACTATCGAACCAAACCAAGATGGAGTAGCGATCCACTTTTATTAGAATCATTATCTGTCAATCGAGCGTAGTTCCAAATGGAATCACCGCACGAACTATCGCTAGTGTCGAGTTATACAGTACCAACACGGCCTCCGTTCGACTAAAAAGGATCCCAATACGTCGGGATAAAGCGTACTAGATCGTTCCCATAGGTAAAGAGGGACGGCTCTATACAAACATATAACGTCGTCTCGCTTGCACGACAAAATAATTGTTTCAACAGCTAATTATACAAGCACTGTTAACACCCTGTATACGGTAACAAATCGCCTTATCGATAATCACGCTATTGTTAACTATAATTGACTTCCATTTACTCTCAGTTCCGTATGCCAGATAAGTTTATTCGAACGGAGGACGTATCAAACTATTTGATAAATATAGGAATGTGTGTTATCTCATTACAATTTTCCGGTGCAGATTGGTAGTAAAACATGGAGATAAGGAATTGACCGACCGACTAGCACATGGTACTATAGACGTTTCTCCGAATATGATTAAGATATTAACTCTTTGTACTAAACATAAATGGTAAACACAATACATCTTTCTAACTGAATTAAGTTTGAAGTAAGAAAATATATTCTCAATAAACGATATTCAGAAGAGCAAAACTGCGGAAAAAAACCTACTGGTTCGTTTTAAGAACATCTTTTTGACAGGTCGTAAAATTGAAATCAAGCAACTCTTTTCTTATTATAATTAAAGTGAAATCCCAGCTTAAAATCGTTCTCGTTACTTTTTGGTAAATTTCACGACAACGTCAAAAGGTTCTTCTTGGCCCGGACAGACTTAAATATACGCTAAACTGTAAGGCCTTGACTGGTTTTACTATATTACCTAAAACCTTGTATAGCCTAGAGTTTCTATTATTGCAGTAAATGAATGCCGAAATAGCATGCTTGCATATTTCAACTATACATAATTTATTATAAGTTACGTCGGCTGTCAACTTTGCTAATATATGAGACTTCGAGACGGTAAGGGTTGTGTTGCAACATTAAAGTTATGAATATTGTAAAAAGTTTTTAATGTTAATTTTAATGACTTACCAAACAGAATGCTGATGTGAAGTGATTACAATTATTGTTCATAAGGTGATATCTGAAAAATAAAAACATTTGTTTAGATATTTTATTACAAAAAAATAATATTATCACGGACGGTAGGTTGTGCAACAATAAGGCTAAAATAAAATATTCAGGTCTTTCAGGAAATAAACCTCAACCTCAGACGGACTCGAACCTAGGCCTCCTGGCTGTACATTACACTGCTTTATAATTACAGATAACCGAAAAAAGGTTTTCTTAGATAAGGCATAATTATTATCATTAGGAGGTTTTAACCTCCTAGTTTTTAAATAAAAATCTGTTTTATGAAGTCATTTTTCAATTTGTTATGATATTTCCCGTTCTTTTTTTTTTCGTTTAATTCTTATATTAATTACACCAAAAAAACTCTTACGGAGCCCTCTGACGGTAAATAACTAAGCACTAGTATTTTTCTGTTTATACGATTACAATTTACATTGAAACATATAAAGTACTCAGATGTGAATGCTTGCGTGACAGATATAAACTACAGTTCATAAAACTTTTTATATGCGTCCAGTTAAACAATAGAAGTGGCAATAGTAGAGATACAAGCATGCAGTCATGAGCAGAAACATGCATACACGATCAAATAGTACAAGTCGAGATTTTATAAAATGGTTTTTATCCAACGCAAAAAGATGGTTTACAAATTTGACGTGATTGTTTGTCTGTGGCATCATAGCTCCCGAACGAATTGTGCTATTGTTTGTTTTTGTAGTATTTGCTGAAGAATTTTGTGGCATGGCTTTGTATGCTCAAGGTACAGGTTCGATGCCAACGCAGGCAAAGTATCAAAGTTACATTGAACAAGTCATTTAGTTAGTACTCTCATACTAGTCTAAGAGACCACAGACAAACAATGAAGGAAAACGTGAGAAAACCTGGATTTCATATATTAATGTGCCAGCGTGGTGATCAATGCTCAAACTATCAACGAAGAGGCCTGTTAGCCAGTGCCCAGCAGTGGGTCGTATATAGGCTGGTATTATAGACTGCAATTATTTAACTAAGGCTACATCATTTTTGCTAATGACTGTACATACATATCTACATTATAGACAACAATAAGCCCGTCTGTTTGTACGTGTGATCTCGATAACCTTTCGACAGATAACTCGTCGCCATTTTCATAACCTTGGGAAGTGTCAGTGATCGTAACAAAATAATTAATTATGTCGTTCTTGATCGGTATTTGATATTTAATTATAAATCGCACATGAAGATGTGAAAGTTTTTGATATACGACGATTTCAATTTCAAACGAATATATAACGAAATAAATTCCAAAACTGGTTAGAATTGTGATTATTTCCTCTTATTATGGAATATAATTTTGTAAGAATCACCTTATTTTGTTTCCGATTCATTTGTTGTGTATTCAAGATATTAACGATCATCGAATATTTTGAAAAAAAAAAATCTACATACATTGTACTATTTCACCTCACATATTCTCAATACATAATAGTAGATTTCGAGTCCGTTTCCAAACTAAAAAATGCTTAGAAACATTACCCCTCTGACGAAGTCGGGTAAAGGGTCCCCCTTTACCGGTACCCTTTACCCGACTTCGTCAGAGGGTAAAGGTATATTATTATGTAAACATACCTGTCACCTCGGAACTGCTTGCCTAGTTCTGTGACTAACCTCCGCACCTCCTCTTCGCTGAAGTCTGTGTACCCTATGTGCACGCTCTGTCTGCAATGCAAATAAAACATTACGATTATTAACAACAATAGAGGCTGTATGTGAACGTGTTTCGACATTCTTCTCAGGGTAGTCAAATAGGAAATGTCGACTACAGCGTTCTCAAAAAAAAAGAAGACATGTAAATGTGATGATATATCCTACTTACAGAATAAATGATTTCATTTCATTTCATTTCACGTCACAAGTCCGCGCACCCTTTCTTATGAGGAGTGAGGGGGTTTACACCTATCCCTTGAGAAGGAGTCCAAAGGACTAGAACCATCTAGAGTGGCGCAGAGTAGTCGCGAGCGATCCCGTGACTCTGGCTAAAGCAGTAGAAGGGCCCCGGGATGGTTTTAGTCGGTGGAAGTCCGACATATCCCCATGCCGTGCCTCGACGTGGTTTGAAAACTGAAGTCATTAGTTTCATTTCAGTATAAAGCCAGCCATACCTGAAGCGGAACTGCTCGCCAAGTTCCCGCTCGTCGCGCGGCGTGATCTCGAAGACGCCGGTGAAGGCGTACGGGTGCCCGCCGTACGCCCACTCCGAGCCGTGCACCTGCACGCCGCTGTGGAACACGCCCGCCCGCGCCCGCCGTGTACCTGGCCAACAGGTTCCACTATATACCTACTTGTATGATTACTATACTAATCATTAGGAAGCGGTGAAGGGTGGGCGAAACTGGGTGCTGTCCAATGTAACCTGACTTTCAAAAAGTGCTACTTAGTAGCCTAATTTGAATAAATGACTTTTGATATTGATTATAAGCCTTACAGATTATAAGCCCATAATTGAACCTTTGGAATT